>NW_008824044.1:264196-274112 GCF_000699105.1 Pygoscelis adeliae | reverse complement strand
AAAAAGAGCTGGCTGTAGAAAAAAACCAACCTCCCCCCCCCCAAAAAAAAAAAAAAAAAAAAGAAATAAACGGAGATGCAATCCCTTTGCATGCGATGTCCAGCCACTTCCCGGGAAGCAGGGCTTCAGTACACAAAGAAGTTACTTCGGAAGACAAACACCTTAACAACAAATGCCACCCCCCAGCCCAGTTCTCTTAGCTTTTATCACTGAGCACAACATCATATGGTATGGAGTATCCCTTTGACCAGTTTGGGTCAGTTGTCCTGGTTATGGCCCATCCAAACCTCTTGCCCACCCCCAGCCTACCATCCATTGCGCGGCAGGTTGGAGGGACAGCCTTGATGCTGTCCAAGGACTGCTCAGGAACAGCCAAAACACTTGTGCATTATCAACCCCATTCTAGCCACAAGTGCAAAGCACAGCACTGCATGGGTTGCTATGAGGAAAGTTAACTCTATCCCAGCCAGACCCAGTACATCTACATTCCAGTAAATAGTAAACAGCTGGAACGAATAAAAATTAATACACTTCAAAATGATCCAAATATTTCTGGGAAGAATAAAATACAGTATAAACGATCTTTTTAGCTGCCTGTATTGAAATTACAAAGACTTTATAACTACACTAGGATAACTAGTTTCTCTCATATAAGAAACACATCATCAAATATCTTGTTTTGTAATTAGGAGGAAGAAATACACCTTTCACATCTTTTATCTAAGGAAAAGGAAAGAGTCTATGTCAAAAATATGAAGAAAACCAATCTCATTCAAGTTGCTACCATAAAAATGGCTTTTTGCCTATAAAGTGTGAGGAACATCCACCCACCCCTGACATTGTGGTAGGATGACCTTGGTTGGCTTCCAGATGCCCACCCAGCTGCTCTCTCACCTCCATCCTCTACAGGACAGGGGGAGAAAATAAGACAGATGGGCTCATGGGTTGAGTTAAACTACTTTCACAAGAAAAACAGACTCAACTTGGGGAAAATTAATTTAATTTATCACTAATTAAAAATAGAGTAGGATGGTGAGAAACAAAGATGAAATTAAAAACATCTTATTTCTCCCTCACCCTTCTTCCTAGGCTCAACTTTACTCCTTCACTCCTGGCTCTTCTACCTCCCCCCTTCGCACCAGAGGCACAGGGAGATGAGGAATGACAGGTTATGGGTCAGTCCATAACTGATCCTCCCTGACGCTCCTTCTTCCTCATGCTGTTCCCCTGCTCCAGCGTGGGGTCCCTCCCACGGAAGACAGTCCTCCAAGAACTGCTCCAGCATGGGTCCTTCCCACAGGCTACAGTTCTTCAAGAACTGCTTCAGAATGGGTTCTTTCCATGGGACAAGTCTTTCACGAACAAATTGCTCCAGCGTGAGTCCCCCATGGGTCACAACTCCTGCTAGGAGCCTGGTCCTGTGTGGGCTTTCCTCAGGCTGCAGGTTCCTTTAGGGCATGTCCACTTGCTCTGGTGTGGGGTCATCCATGGGCTGAAGTATGGATATCTGTTCCACCATGGTCCTCTATGGGCTGCAGGGGGACAACCTGCTTTACCATGATCTTCTCCATGGCCTGCAGGGGAAAATGTGCTTCAGTGCCTGGAGCATCTCCTCCCCTCCTTCTCTGACCTTGGTGTCTGCAGGGCTTTTTCTCTCACATTTTTTCCTCACTCTTCCCTATCACACATTGCTGCTCAGCATTTTTACTGTATCTTAAATGCTTTTTCACAGAGGTGCTACCAGCATCACTGATGGGCTCAACTTTGGCCAGTGGTGGGTTCCTTTTGGAGCCAGTTGGAACTGATTGTGTCTGGCACGGGGCAGCTCCTGATCTCTTCTCACAGAAGCCAACGCTGCAGCCCCCCCTACTACCAAAACCTTGCCATGTAAACCCAATACAGACAATTTTTCAAATTATTTGCATAAAAAGTTGAGTGCTTTCTCCTTTTAAATCATCAAACCTAAAATGTTGATGATTTAAAAAACATCTTGCTAGGCAATATTAAACTAAAATGGTTTCACCTTAAAAATACATGTTGTCCATCATTCCATCTTTAAAATCTATGGATTTTTTTTCCTACAAACATTATAACCTTATCATATTAAAGATGGAAATTAAACTTAAAAATAATTGTCTATGCATCCAGAAACTCCAGTTTAGCATTTTGCACTTACATTCTGTACAAGTACACTATAAAATATATTCAATGAATCAAATATTTAATAACCAGGTATTTACGATAATAATTAGAGATAATACAAAAGGACAGTTGCTATTCCTCAAAATTGATTTATAAGTTTGTTTCAAGGTCATATTAATCAGATGAAATAGAAAATCTCTTTCCATAAACAACACGTTTTGGGTATTGATCTATACCATCAACAAGGTTTTTTTTCTTCATTTTATCCCTTCCTAGATGAACCAGTTAGATCCATTTAATATTTGTTGCCATGCTATTTGTCAAATAAAACAGCTATTAATGTAAACAGTATTCACCATTCCAAGAAGTACTATCAATAAAATCACATAGTAACAATGTCTGATCTCAATTGTTTCATCAATTCTGCTCATTTTGTACAACAGAAGTTAACCTTTCAAAAACTGCATATGGAAACATTTTAAACCAACATACTGCCAGCTAAGAATAATATTAAGGACTCAAATTTTGTGCAAAACATAATAAATATTAACTTTTGTGTTCAGAACTTCAATTGGCATGATTTACTACCATAAGTGGCAAGAGATTACACAAATTCTATATTCTGTGGAGGTATGCATATTAAAGAGCAAGATAATTAAGAGTTAACATGAAATCATTAGGCAAAGATGTAAGGACTTCATGTCTGTATTTTAATACCATTTTTAATCTTACTAAAACTGTTATTAAAGAAAAAATGTTGCCATTGTTTATTTATAACCTTTAAAAGTATAAATCAGCCATACATCAGTTAATAACATTGTATGTTTTTCTAAATAACTACAATGGATCTCCCAAATCATCTCACAAATATAGGTTTTGGAGCAGCTAGGGTGTTTAGGTAACTGTGTTTTGCTCTTTTGTTTTTGCTCAGATTAAGATGCACAAAGATCTTTAGACAGCTGTGGTTTCAATCTTGCATATGCTCCCCTTTGCTTACTTAAACATCTAGCCATCACCCATATTTTACAGAAATCATCCTTCTGCATTCCTCTAACCCTGCATATAACATGTTATTTTATTTGAACTCAAGCTACCGTCCCAGAAAAAAGGCTCCTGAGTCAGAAGTCAAAGCCATTCTTTAGAGGTTATTGATGGTATTAGAGCAAATTAGACAAGGACAGTCTCAGAAATTAGAAAGGCTCAACAGCGACATTTGGATGTCTCTACATAGGAATAGACAGGTTCCACCTAAGATATAACTTGAATTAGGCTGGAATCTTTGAAAAAGCCACTCTCTCCTTCCTTAACTTGTTTTTCATTTAATGGCAGCAGAAAGGTTATAAAATATGCTAATTAACTCTACAAACCCCTGTCTTTTCCACATATGGCTGGCCACGTCTCCAACGCCATGACTGATTTGGAGATGAACTCTTTGTAGAGTCATTTTTCTCAGATGGGTGTTTCTGTCATACTAACTTTTTGCTGCTGTGAAGATAGAGTTCATTGAGGCATTAAGGGTTTACCACATTCCTTCTTTCATCTAATACTGTTGACCTTTTATTTTACTCATGTTGTCAATGGGGTTTTGTTGTCACAGAAGAATGTTCACGGTGGTACAGTTTGCCCTGTCTGCAGCCAGAGACCAGGAGCCTTGGAGACAGTGGGCAAGTATGATTAAGATACTATGGCAGGCCCTGGCAAGGAGTCCTGGCTGGAAATGCTGCTGAAGACTACAGGACTGCTCAACCTTGATGGTGATGCACCACAGGGCATGGTTCCCAGCCAAACCTGGAGAAACTGTTCCTGGCACAGCAGATGCCTCAATTCACAGCTCCGGATCAAAAATGCTCCCATCAAGGTCATGCTATCTCCCTCTGAGGCTGGGGCAGGCAGAGGCAATATCCTTGCCTGTAGATGCTGCGCTCCAGTCAAGGAGCTCTGTCACCAAGCTGAAGGAAGGGGCCAATAGGAAGCTTGTGAAATTCAGCAGTGACAATGTCCTGCACCTGGGAAGGAAGAGTCCTTTGCAGCAATATAGGGGTGGTGGTTTTTTCAAAGTAGCTATTGCTTGGCGACAGGTTAGGCATTGGTCTGCTGGTGGTGTGTGATTGCTTTTGCATCAATTATTTTCTTTTTTTATTCTTTTTTTTTTTTTCTTTTGCTTCACTTATTAAACTGTCTTTATCTCAACCCACTAGTTTTTTCTCAATTTTGCCCTTCCAATTCTCTCCCCCATCCCACTGTTGGGGGGTGAATGAGGACTGGGTGGGAGCTTACCCATCACAAACAGGCTGCCCAGAGAGGTTGCGCAGTCCTGAAGGTTTTTGAGACCCCACTGGACAAAGCCTTGAGCTACCTGGTCTGACCTCAGACCTGACCTTGCTTTGAGCAGGAGGTTGGACTGAAGATTTCCTGAGGTCCATTCCAGCCTGACTTGTTCTGTGATTCCATGATTTGCAGTTCTTGTGAATCAGAGAGAGTAACAGCTGCAATTAAATCAGTTCCCACCCTAGTCTTTGGATGATAACTGTTACCAATCCACCAGATGATGGATTACATAGTTTCAGCTGACACTAAAATACAACTTTTAATTTTCTCCTTTAAACTGATAATCAATAGTTTTGAAGAAAATCTTATCCTAAAATCATCAGCTATGAAAAGGCAAACACGTCAGGGACATTCACTTTTATGATAAGGAAACAGATGACTGCATTCCATCTCCGCCTTTTGACTTTGATAAAAAGATGTGAAGTTGTGTCAATTGGAGGTGTGATACTTACAAACAGAGCTGATCACAGATGTCTAATATTCTGTGTAAGTAACATTTTAAAAAAACAAACAAAACCCTCTAACACATCCATATAACTAAAAGATATTTGAAATACAGTAACATGCCTTAGCAAATAAGCATTTTTCTGGCCACATCTCCAACCTCAAATTACTTGCATTACAAAGAAACCATGAAAATGCCAATATGATATGGTAGGATATGATAAAATAAATACCACTAAAGAAAAACCCAGAACAGGTGTTTGTAATGTAAGATATTTTATAAATTTTATAAATTTTATAAAGCTAAGCTAAATGTGTGAATTGCAATTTGCTGTTCTGGAGCCATCACAGAAATATAGAAAAATCATATCATTACATCTAAAAGCAGACCTCAAGTACAGAACCTCGCTCTCTTAATCTTTCCCAAGAGAAATTACCAAGTGTAACTATACCCCAAATCTGGTCCTAGTTACTCAGACTGTGATTATTCAACAGTAAATGCACATAAATGAGATTAAATTATTTCTTATTTAGGCAAACAAGAATGTTACTGTTTCACTCTGCCCAACTTGTAACATCAAGTATGTACATTTACTGATTGGTTGGGGTTGGGTTTTTTTTTTTTTTTTCCTCTTACACAGCTTTCAGTGTCTCAATGAAAGTGGGAGCCTTCTGGATTACTACTTAATTATTGGCACAGAAAACCATAAAATAAAGGAAATACCCACAGATAAGAGTCTCTGAATAATTTATCACATCACTTTTAGCAGTACAATAAGGTTTAAAAGTGAACAGATCTTTAGAGGAATAAAAAATAAGAAATAAGGCTCTTCCCTCAGTTCTCGCTTCCCTAAGAAGAGATTCAATATTCAGCATGACAGAGGAATGATTTGTCTCACAGCTTTTTTTGCTTTGACCTTCATCACATCAGGACTCTGTAGCTACCAAAGCTTACATAATCTCTTCTGTTCCTCCCAGTCTTCACTTTTGCTCCCTAGTCTTGTCAAACATGTCATTTCCCCCTGCTCCTTTTAAAAATGAAAAGATATTTCTTTCTGTTTCTGTACCCTACAGAAATTCAAAGCCACTGAGTTCTAATTGTGCAGGTATGAGATGTAGACAGGGCTGTTCTGTCTTGCATAACCCTTGTTTTAGGGACACATTTTGGCATAATGAAATAGTAATTCTTTTTGGGAATGCTCCCCAAGTATTTAAACTAAGCAATGCACATACCTTATCTTTAACCAGCAGCTTACTTTGTGCATTTTGATGATCACAACTCGATTTAGTTAGTGCTGCTTTATTTTTCATCTTCAAAAGACCCTGAATTTCTTTTACCTGCAACTTCAATCTTCTGTTCTCTTCTTCCAAACTTTGCTTTTCTGCTTCAAGTCTCTCTCTCTTTCCCCATTCAGAGGTATTCTCAAACTGCAGTCTTTCCAGCTGGGAAGGGTTGGGGTGTGGGGGAGGAACAACCGAAAGAGAGAAAAAGAAAGAGGAATAATATGATTAAAAAACCATGTTCTTTACAAGGTGAGGCTAATGGCCTCACCTAGAGTAAAGTGGGCATCTTAGAAATCAGTCCAAGATATAAGTTTTCCATGTTTCATAAAGTACTTAAATTTGAAAAGAAAAAAAACAAGAGGTACATTAATTGTACCTTTACAGAAGTAAAGCATAGGTAATGTTTTAATATAGTAACTGGTAACCAAATCTTATTTCTTTCCCTGCTATTTATGGAACAACAGTATTAAAAAAAAAAAAAAAAAAAAGACATTTAATAAAAGAATTTGTTTTAAATAACATTTAGACTGAATTTGGTCTGACAGTGTCAAAGTTCACATTTTATTCCCCAAAAGATGAAAAATCAGCATGTTTTTAGTTATAGTCTGTTTACACTTTAGAAGAACTATAATGAATATTCATTAAACTGAAGAAGTTCTAAAGTATGTCTTCAGTACTAGAAACAGCTATCCTAATAACCAGAGGAAGGATTTTTAAGTTTTCACACTACTCTGCTTCTTGAGTTCACAATTAATAGTCTTAAGTGAAATACTATTTTTTATGGCTAATGCTGTAACCAAGCTTTCTGAATTCATTGATCTAATCCACATACAGGATGAATTAAAGATATCAACAAAAAGCCATGTTACTAAGTCATATAAAGTAATTATCTAACAACTGATTTTATTTATTCTTCAGAGACAACTACACAGAGGTTTTATCAAGAACGTATGAAATGTTCCTCAGATTTCAAAAGAAAAACTGGTAAAAATAATTGATTTTTATAGCACAAAACAGGTACTTATCAGGTTCTAAAAGGTACTTATCAGAAGATTATTATTGATACGTACTTACTATTAACAAGTTATTATTAACTGGTACTTATGAGAAGATTGAAAGAGATTAAGATAGATTAAAAACTGTGAAAATGAAAGATGCTAGTTCTTTCAACTGAGATGAAAAAGGAAGAGAAATGCTAATACATAAAAGTCAAAATTCTGTGAGAACTCAAATCGATTATTTGATGAAAGTAGAGACTGACAACAGTGCAAGGCACTTCTTCATTGAAGAAACAGAATGTCTGTGCCAACAAGGCTTTAGAAAGAGCCAGAGAGGTATACTTTTTCAGATATTGGTTACTTTTATTTTAAAATCAATTTCTGGCAAATAATGAAAAGCTACTGAACATGAAGCAAAGAGAATGAGGTGTTACAGCAGTAGAGAAACATAATTCGGACCCTGTGAATTGTAACAATGTGACTATCTAGCTAAATCAAATAGTAAACTTGTCTGTTCCCACCTTATTTCTGAGCAAATAAAAACAGTTAAAAACTCTATAAAGTTAAAGAGGGTCATTCAGATTTTCAGAGGAAAGTAGAAATGCTTTTTGAGTCTCTCTAGTAAGGACAAAAATTACATTCAATGGAAAATAACAAGTGATTGTTTACTAACAATTATAATATTTTTCTAGATATTTCTCTAGCTAGTATTCTACATACGATAAACTAGAGGATTCCCCAAAAGACAGTAAAGTAGGGGGAAGCAAAAAGCTCCACAAGCTTCATCTTCTCATAATGAACAATAAAAGACAAACAGCAGTGCTGATGTTTCAAAGTTTCCATGTATAAATCAGACCCCGACCATAAGCTTATCCATTTGAAAATGAGGTCCATAATGTCCAAAGGCTTACATTATTTAGGTACGCGGACTTTATGAACTAAAGTTGCATCTAAATAGTAAATTATAATCCTTGGAATAAATAGGAAATCAAAGACAAAAGAACTAATACATTACCAGAAAATACTTCATTAACAAATTAATTAGAACCATCTCCAAATTCCATTTCTAAGCCAATTGACATACCATATGGCAATCACCGCCCGTATGAAATTTAACAAGAGCAAATGTTGGATTCTCCACCTGGCATGCGGTAGTCCTGGTTATATATACAAATTGGAGGACAAGAAGCTGGAAAGCAGCCCCACAGAAAGAGATCTGGGGGTTTGGGTTCATGGCAAGTTGAATACAAGTCAACAATGTGCCCTGGCAGCCAAAAGGACTAACCGTGTCCTGGGGTGCATCAAGCACAGCATAGCTGGCCAGTCGAAAGAAGTGATTGTCCCACTCCATACTGCACTGGTGTGGCCCCACCTTGAGTACTATGTGCAGTTTTCTGTGCCTCAATATAAGAATGACATTGACATATTAGAGTGTGTCCAGAGGAGGATGACCAAGATAGTGAAAGGTCTTGAGGGCAAGACTTATGAGGGTTGGCTGAGGTCACTTGGTTTGTTCAGCTTGGAGAAGAGGGTGACCTTATCGCAGCCTATAGCTTCCTCAAGGGGGAGGTGCTGATCTCCTCTCTCTGGTGACCAATGACAGGACATGAGGAAATGGCATGAAGCTGTGTCAGGGGAAATTCAGATGGGACATTAGGAAAAGGTTCTTCACTGAAAGGGTTGTCGGTCATTGGAACAGGTTCCCCAGGGAAGTGGTCATAGTACCAAGCCTGTCGGAGTTCAAGGAGCATCTGGAAGATGCTCTTAGACATATGGTTTAGCTTTAGGTAGTCCTGTGAGGAGCAGGGAGTTGGACTCAATGATCCTTATGGGTCTCTTCCAACTTGAGACATTCTATGATTCTAAATACAGAGGATGAGTACCAACTACTTCACTTAGAAAAGTCAATTGTCAAAGAGTTAAAAACTGAATGGATTATGTTTAAAGCCAACAAAAGACAGGCTGTTCCTTCTCATCATGGATTATTTGCTCCCCTTAACAAAGAAAACAACAACAAGAACAACAAATGAACAACCCTCCCCACACACACCCAGCAGAATTCCTAAAACCTTGGCCAGTCTTAACATCATGATACACTGTTGGAGGGTACTATTTGGAGAGAACTCTGAAACAGTTCTTAAAACTAAAATGGGCCTTTGATCTAAGATTAGGCAAACTAGCAAGTAAAAGAAAAGAATATATTCCTTTCATACTTTATCATATTGGCAGACTAACTGGGAACTAATTTTAACTTTTTAAACAATTATGCTATTCAGCAGTTGTCTTTACATTATGAACTTGTTCTTGTATGAAAAGACTTTACACAGCTACAAAACTACTAGTTTTGGGGAGTGGTCCATCTGGGTAAAGAAAAATACAACAGAGTAAAAGGCCTATGTATTTTATATTCATGCTACCTCACAGTCTTTAGAGGTTATTTACCAAGCTAAATTCCTTAAAATGTGATAAACATCTGTACTGAGATTAAACAGGGAATCAGGGAAGGATAATTTTGTACCATTGTTTTTGGGTTTCGGGTTTTTTTTGGCATGGTCTACCCACTGGTGATAGAGTATAAGATGTTAACTCCAATACACAAGACAATGTTAGA
This sequence comes from Pygoscelis adeliae, assembly GCF_000699105.1. Lineage (NCBI taxonomy): Eukaryota > Metazoa > Chordata > Aves > Sphenisciformes > Spheniscidae > Pygoscelis > Pygoscelis adeliae. Next base: position 264,305 of record NW_008824044.1, on the reverse strand, counting down.
AGCTCATATGTTCCTAATGAGGTCTTTAAACTCTATCCACTGAATTTCTGTACAATACCTGGTAAAGAAGGGATCACATACTTCTATTTAGCACTAAATCTCCCCCCCC
>NW_008824044.1:244718-264125 GCF_000699105.1 Pygoscelis adeliae | reverse complement strand
CCCCCCACCCCCCATTTGTGCAGTTTTATAGTTGTTCAAATACCATCTACTGGACTACAATCACAAAAACTGTATTTTTCTAAATATGCAGGCATAATGTCTTAGAAGTACCTATGAAAGATTTGGAACATAAGAAAGCCCTATGTTCTTACAAAACATCTGCCAAAAGACACAACTCAAAATTTAAGCCTGAAAGTTCACCTTTTCACAGTGATGACCATATTCAATTCCAATTCATTTTTGGCAGACTTCAAGTAGAGAGAAATCACAAAGCCATCCAAGGTTGAATTTCAGTCAGGCAATTAAGCACAAAATTACTACCAAACCAAGATCTGATGTCAAAGATAAACTTTCTTATCTCTGTGTCTGTAAAATTTCAATTCATTGCACCCAAGATGTCTACAAGCTCTAACAATGATAAATTTAAATATTTAATACACCATATACACAAAGAACTCCATAATAAAGTCAGAAAAAAATACTAACTTTTACAAAATCATGACTAGACAATTTTGGTATCACTGAATTTACTATAAATCATTGTTCAGCAAAGTACTAGAACTCATATTTTCTGAAATTTTCAGAGTGTTAGTAATCAGGGTTGGTTTGTTGTTCATTAAGAGTTCTCCCAAACTATACCTTATGCTTATTCCAAATAACACTTTTCATATAATGTTCTCATAGGAAGTATTTGCTCTCTTTTTCCTCTTTGTTAAAGAATGTGCAAAAAAAAGGTGAGGTGCCAGATCACAACTTTCAGATTTCAAGTCAGAACACCAACTTCACAAAGTCAGCATGTGTAATTTTGTCACTGGTAGCTAAAAAGATCAACTTTCTCTTAAGTAGACAGAATTTGTCTCTCACACTTGTGCAATGCATGCTTCATCCGACCCACACCCCAAAACCCCCGTCAGGGCCCTTCCAGCTCCGGGAGTTCAACTGGCAGCACTCAAGGCCAGCTAGCTGATATAAGCTGTTGTAAATAGCTGTTGTAAAGAGCTGGAAGAAGACTTAGCAGAGGGAAGTCTCTCTTTGCCTCAGGGCTGCTTTTAATCTGAATGTTCCACACTCCATCTTTGACGAAGCTATGTTGCAAATATTTACATATTTGCATTTAAAACAAACAGGAGAGGTTCATACAAATATATAGATTGCAGAAAACAGCTTTGATAACCCTATTGTTTTATGAGGAACACAGGTGTTCCTGAACTGACTAGTCTCATCTTTCTATATGAACTTTTCAACATATTTTATCTTCAATCAAATAAAATTAATTTTATATTTTAACTCATTTAGTGGAAAACCAAAATATTGCTATTAAAAAGGCCATGAAGGAGAATTTTTTTTTTACGTATGAAAATAACTGAAAAATACTGACCAAGTATTTGTTGGCAATATCTTTGCTAATCTTCCTAAATGAAGAAGGATGCACACATTTATTTTCATTGAGAAGTAAAGAATATTATTTTAATTTTAATTAATTTTTTTATTTATTTATTTTAATTAATAAATTATTTTTTCTGATTTTTTATGTTTTATATTAATAGATAATCTAATCAAGTCATTACAATCTTTAAGCAGGGTACTTCTGGCATGCAGAATAATAAGCATGTGTAAAGATATATGTTGATATTTGCAGAACAAAAATTCAAACAAAGGAAAAATATTTGCTGCTTACAATATTTGTCCAATGACATACATGAATCCAATTTTACTTATCATTTGTTAGTCATATTTTCAAAACAATTTAAGCAACTGTTAACTCTTTAAGCAGTATGGGTACTGCACATATCAGGTGTGAGAAATATTTCCTATGCAAGTTCAGCTACTTGTTCCATGAATTAGCTTGACTCTCTTAATTTAATTAGGAATTAAAACATCTTAATGTCTTACTGATTGCTCATGATAGAAGCAACAGTATGTTCACTGCAAAGGCCTCAGAAAACCTGTGAATATACAGTATTGTTACAGCTTTTAGTTGTGCTTTTGAAGCCATAAAAAAAGAAAGTTGGGTCAGTTATACATATTCATTTATTTTTTTTAAAAAGTGAGTTAGAAGTTACAATGCTATACTCTTTTGCTGTTCACCTCGCTTAAGAGATGAAATAAAGATATTCACAGCAGTAATATACCATTCAAGAATTGCACTTCATGACTCCATAAGGCCAAGTGCCGAGTCCTGCACTTGGGTCACAACAACCCCATGCAACGCTACAGGCTTGGGGAAGAGTGGCTGGAAAGCTGCCTGGCGGAAAAGGACCTGGGGGTGTTGGTCGACAGCCGGCTGAACGTGAGCCAGCAGTGTGCCCAGGCGGCCAAGAAGGCCAACGGCATCCTGGCCTGTATCAGAAATGGTGTGGCCAGCAGCACTAAGGAAGTGATCGTCCCCCTGTACTTGGCACTGGTGAGGCCGCACCTTGACTACTGTATTGAGTTTTGGGCCCCTCACTGCAAGAAAGACATTGAGGTGCTGGAGCGTGTCCAAAGAAGGGTAATGAAGCTGGTGAAGGGTCTAGAGCACAAGTCTTATGAGGAGCGGCTGAGGGAGCTGGGGTTGTTTAGCCTGGAGAAAAGGAGGCTGAGGGGAGACCTCATTGCTCTCTACAACTACCTGAAAGGAGGTTGTAGCGAGGTGGGTGTCGGTCTCTTCTCCCAAGTAACTGGCGAAAGGACGAGAGGAAATGGCCTCAAGTTGCATCAGGGGATGTTTAGATTGGATATTAGGAAAAATTTCTTCACCAACAGGGTTGTCAAGCATTGGACCAGGCTGCCCAGGGAAGTGGTTGAGTCACCATCCCTGGAGGTATTTAAAAGACGTGTAGTTGTGGTGCTTAGGGACATGGTTTAGTGGTGGACTTGGCAGTGCTAGGTTGACCGTTGGACTTGATGATCTTAAAGGTCTTTTCCAACCTAAATGATTCTATGATTCTATGAGTTGTATTTTTAGGTAAGAGGTGAAGGTACTTTCATATAAAACATATAAACTTAAACACTTTGGGAAGATGCTTCTCTATCATTCATGTCATTCTTCCAAAATGAGTAGGAAGACTAAAGCAAAGCAAAAAATCAGGTCTGGAATTAAGTTAGGAAGAACAAGCAAAATTAACTATTTCATGATCTCTTTATTGTAATTTTGTGCACAAAATCTTGCAGGGTTATGGTCTTTTAGAACGCATCCAAGTCTGCTCAGCTCCCTTTGAGATGTTGTAAGAAGGGTCTTTTTATGACTTGGTGCTTTAGCTTCTGGAAAAGATTAAATGCAATGACTAAAGCAAATGCTAGGTGTTAACTCAGATTTTTGAGAACGTATTCCTCTCATTAAAACAAAGCAAAACAAAACAAGCTTCAGGGATCTGTTTCGCCCTAGAAAGAAGATTTGGAATGTTGTTTGTTTTTCAATTGAAAAAACTCACCAACATTATTTTCTAATTATGAGTTCCCTGCCTCTAGAAAAAGTAACTTTTTCACTTAAAAAAAAAAGGGAAGAAAAAAAAAGAGTAGTTACATATGCTGAAGGGCTTTGTAGACTGTTTCATAACTGTACAACTAGAGCTGCTCTGTGAGGGACCTATTCCCCCTCACTGAGCTAGAATGCACCCCTGGGATCTTTTGATCTACTCCATGCTACACAGTTTCAAAAGGCTGAAAATCACCTCATCCATTGTGCAAGTAATTTGTGCAGACCTGCTTTCCTTTCCACTATGCAGCCAGAGAAAACAAGTGTTGCGAGACCTAATACAGCAAGATGAGGAAAGCAGCTAGAGGAACTTTTCTCAGCAAAGAAGTTGAGCCAGATGCTATTGAAAATGCAACACAAGGCAAAAAGCGTTCAAACGTTCAAATGCAACGTTCAAAAAATGTAAGCTGCTTTGAAACAAGCAAATTAAATTTCTGTGAGTATATATGTGTATATAAAGTACATACATGTATGTATATGTGTATATACATAGACATGTTTCTGTGTTTCTTTAAAGGGAACCTGGCATTTTTTAAACTTTATTTTTCCCTCTTCATTACATGAAAAAAAATACAGCCTTTAAATTAATCTATTGTTACCTTAAAGTCTACTCTCTCTTCTCACTTTTCACACAAAAACATTTCACAGGAACAGTAATATTTATTTCTCATTTTGAAATTTATTACTGAAACTTCAATTAAAAAATGCAGATTTTTTTAATAGCAGTGATACCTATCTCACATCTACACTGAAAAGAATTTCAGGGTTTTTTTTTCCACGTAAAATATACATTGTCATATGTGTACAGAAAACAAGTATTTTATATGCTCTTGGGTGGAACTACAGATTCTGATTTATAAAGGAATTCAAAGCAACAAGTGAAAGAGAAAATTTGCAACTCAATGTTACATGTGAAAAAACCTCAGGATGTTACATTTTCCATTCACATGTGAATATTTTCTCTCCAGAAAATGTCTCCACAAACTTGCACTGAATTTTACTTTTCAATAGGAAGACCAGAATAATGGTGGAAGCATAGAGTGAGGTCAAGGCACTGTCAGTGAAGTGAATAATTGCTAAGGTGAATGGTAGAAATGAAGTACAGTGTACTGACCTTTTGAAACTGAATAATTATGTCTTAGAGCTAACCTACACCATTTTATGACTAATATAAAAGACAGAGGCCCTGAGAAAAACAGGCACAGAAAAAGTAACTCCTCCTGGTACAGTTCATTAGCAGGAAAATCTTAATGCTATAGTTCAGTTTAAGGCAACATAACAGTGGTTAAGGCCCAAAAAGTTTTATTGAAACAAGATTTTTCTCCTTCCCTTCAGTCAAGGGAAGATGGATTAGGATGGACGACAACAATTAGCTGCCTACCCATTTTTAATGGGAGTACTGACAGCAAAAAAAAAGGATGATGAAGAGGAGACATAACGGTCAATATGATTTCAGATGGAAAACAGAAAATTTTCCACACGCCCCTCGGGAGCAAGGGAGATTAAGAAAGCAGCAATTTTTGTTTGGTTTTAGCACAAAATTTTGTTAGCTTCCTATAAAACTTGGAAAAAATTAGGAAAGTGTACTTAGGGAGTTATGATCCCCAGCTTTCTAAAGGAAGCGTTTAAAATAGAGATGGACAGAAGACAATTATCAAGGTAAAAAGCTGGATTTTTTATTTTATCTGAATGACAATGATATCAGAAATAAAAAATGCTAATTCAACTAGAAATTCTCTCTGCAAAAGTTTTTTCTTTTACAAAACTGGCACTTTTTAACAACATTTTCTGAGAAGATTATCCAAACATCTTAAATAAAAGTTGTCCATACAAGATACTTCACATTACATGCAAGGCCTTTTCCACAGCAGAATTGACTCAAAAACAGAAGAGTTTAATTTATTTATTTATAATCTGAACCTTAGTCAACCACACCAAAATGTTAACTTCTAATGCTATCTGTCTTCATACTAATAGTCTACAGGCAAGCCAGATATGGTCTATAGACTTGTGACCCAGAGAGGCAAGAATTGCTGTTTAAACTAATAAAAAGAAACCTCTGGCAGCCTCATTCAAATAACTGTAAAACATCTGTTTCAGCTTGCACAGATCAAAAATGAAAATTTAAAATCAATATGCTTTTGTGTGTTTTAAATGACTGCACAGGGCTTTTTCGGGTTTTAAAACAGTATGAATGAATACACATTTTCAAGATTCTTGATATCCTCACCATATTGCACATGGAAGTAATTTCCACTCATCTACACTACAAATTATTCTACAAACTTAAAAAGCGAAAGGCAGATTGAACTGAAAGTTAAATAAGCCACAGTTTGATCATGTCACCCCCCCTAAAAAAAGAAAATCTATTGAAAGAGCTATACAGCTTTGTAAAGAAATTAGTGAATTTGATTCTTACAGATCTTGTCCCCACAGTTACTTAAAAAACTCAGCACAAGAAAGCTCTTTGTTTCTGAAGCAAATGTTCCTTTTCTGTAACTCAGACAGGAATACTATCTCTCAAAAAAAAGTCATATCCAGTGACTTTTTCAAAGCCAGAGCCAAGAACTCAATAGTTGTGTAATTTTTGCCAACCATCTTCCAAGTTATTGCACATTGACAAGAAATTTAAAGACAGAGAATCTGCCATTCCACAGTGGTAGTTTTGTTTATTTATGAGATGTCATCAATTTCTAAAGTATTGAATTTGTTGCAGCTGCTAGAAAGAACAGCAAAAGTGCAATTTCCTTGAATATGACACCTTGGTAGATTGAATCAAATAAATTAAAAAACAAGCTCTGCGTGAGGAGTCTACCATCAAGTGGAAGCATCACATTTCTTCATTAAGAGTGTATTGTGAAACACCATTACAATTTGTAACATCGTTATAATACTGGGTCTGAAGCTCTTTTATCAATCGTCTAAAAGGAATGGTATCAAACTGTTAGATACTCTCTCAACTCAACTGGGAGAAAAAAAAAATCTGTACTGGAAGATCAGGAAAAACCTGATACAGGCAGAAGCATCTTCAAAGAGATATTATATACAAGCAGAAGAGATCAGTTAGATGGCTGAATCTGATTCTCTGAAATCCCTTTGGGTTTTAGGTCAGAAGTGTCTACAGAACTTGGAAGATGACAGTGGTTCCATCTCACTGCATACCTCCATTTGGGAAAAGTGTAAAAGGAAGACAGACTTCACGTAAGCAAGACACCCATGTCTAAGCGGATAGAAAATACTTTCAAGAATCTTCATTACCTGCAATATACCCTTCATTTTATTGGGGGGTGTGTGTAGTTTTTTAATTTATTATATTTGTTTTGAGATTTCTACTTCTAGAAGTCTGTAAGAGCTTGGTGACAACTGCAAAAGCTCCTAGGTCTGAAAGGAAACCCATCAGCTTGCCTGCTTCCAAACCCAGCACTGCTGTGCAGAGGTGTGATTCTTGCTGGCAAGCAAAACTATTACTCACCATGTGTGACACTAGGCAGTTTTGCAATGATTATTTACAGTGTATGTGACTGTTTCTAGAATTCTTTTCCTTTTTCATCTAAAAGTAGTAATCAAAGACTACCAGAATCCATAGCACTCCTTCCACAGGAAAGGGAAGACACATGTTGGCTACCTTTTTATTTGACAAGTACTTCAATATTCAATATAGGAAAAAATAAATTTATTCTGCTTTTTTTCTTATTGTAAGCAAGTCTGCCAAGAACACCACTTAGTCCATCAGAAACTATACTGAAAGCATGATAAATGTGCTTAATTCCTGACAATATCTTGAGACACCAAGCCTTGCAACAAATTGAACATTTTAATGAATGTTTATATTCATAACAATGCATGTATCTGAGCGCCAGCATGTTTAGTAATCAAATATTTCTTGCTTCTGGTACTACTCAAATGTTTGTCTGCTGCAAACTGATATCATTGCACTATTGTGACAGTAAAAGAAAAGTTGCTGATTTACTGGCATTTATTTTTCTCTTCCCCACCTGCACACAGAGAAAATTATTTTGTGTGTGTGACTAATTTACCACAAATGATTTATGCAGGAATATAAGTTGTCCATAGATACATAAAAAACTTAAAGGCTGAAACTTTACAACAATCATGAATAATATATGCAGAGAGGCATAAATAAGTTCAAGAAAAGGAAAATGCTGGGAGTGAGATGGGGGGAAAATTACCCTTGATCTCACAGATCTTTCTTTATATGTTGATTCTGGCACTGCTTTTATGAGTTTCTTTTGAGTTCAAGTTGATATGGACTATGTATTACGTTAAACTAAATAAACATTAACATCTTCACTGAAAAACTAGGGACGGTGTCCATCTTAAATAATCCTTAATGCAGCTTTAACAGTCCACATTAACATGCTTATTAGCATATGATAGTCCTGATATTTCAGATGTTGTTTGCTGCAATCATGTCTCAAACGTAGCATCTGGATGGATTGTAAGGCACCTGGTGGAGCTCCACTTAAATCAGTGAATTCACAGAAAGAATTGTTTAACATCAACCACCTGCTGTTCAGAATAATCTACTATGCATTCAAGGAAAAAGGTTTTTCTGTCAATGAGTATCAGAGAAAATTACCCACAGTGCCTGTCCAAAACTCTACTTTCACCAATTATCTGAAAATAATTAAAAACTTCAGAGTAACTACTTTTACCTATCTAAACTGTTGAGATCAGTAAAGAGAACACCAACACATCACACACTCATTTTTACTGTAAAACTATGAAGTGGTTTTATGTTTTATCTTATTTTAAGCTAAAGAGAGATTTACATTTTTCAGCTGGAAAAAATGAGGAAGATGACTAAACAAATACAGAAATCTTCTTGCTGTATGCTAGCCTTCTTCACTGTAATCACAGTTCATAGAAAGATTGAGACTAGAGGAATATCCAAACTGTCAGTGTCTACCAAGTTGTACAGTACTGCTTACTTATTTCACATTTTCATACACATTTCAAGCAATAGCTTGAATAATAAGCTATTGCAAAAAATATCTAGGAAACTGTTAGAACTAGAAAGGACTGTTAGAATAAAGATAAACAAACACATACTACAAATAAAATATCTGCGAACCATAAGACGTAAGGTCAATTCTGTCAAGTAGCCATTCTTGTAGGCTTGCCAAAAAAGCATGAGTGTTTGAATGAATATTTAAAAACAAATAAGAGTATGATTATTTTTTTTTCTGATACATCTTGTGCTATTTTAGCTGCCTCTTCTCCCACATAATGTCTATTTTCATATTTACATAATTAATTACATGATCCCCCTTAGAGCTCTACTATCTCAGATTCCCCCTGATTCAGTATAACATTAAGTAAATAAAAAATTCTGTATCCCCACTGGCCCCCGAGATAGATTATACTGTTAATGGAGAAGAACAGTAAAACTGTCAAGTAAACTATGACCTAGCTGATGATTAGAGTTAGGATTTAAAACTGAAGGGAAGTAGTTGGGTTCCTTCTGAAATCTAGGTCCATCAAATGAAATTAAAAGACAAAATATCTGCCTTAGTTACACCTGCAGGAGAAAGAATTCTGCACTTGTGCTATCTTCAGGGCGAAAACAGGTCTACAATAACAATACTTGCCAGTGCCCAAAACTTGGTGGTAACCAGATTGACTGAAGGGTCTCCTATCAGAAACTGAAAATACATCTTACATAGCCAAAACACTGCAGTGTTTAAATGATTACAATTAATGATTAAGATGCTTGCTACAAGTATATTTCGTTTTGCAGCTAAACCCAATGAGCCTTAACAAAACTAGGTCCACTGAAAAGCATCTACAATCTCTTCAAGAGACAGTAGTCCCATAAAGCTGTGGTCTTCAATTCTACAGCCCTACTTATAAGAGTCTGATTTATAGTATCCTGAAATATATTACTCCTTTTTAGGAATCAATCAATCGATAAATAAATAAATAATAAATTCTGCCACAAGGATTCAGGATACTTGTAATTCTGATTGTATCTCTTCAGTCTTTCTCTAATAGCTGGTGACCCATATAGCAACAAACTATGCGAAACAGTGGTATCAACAGAAATCATTTTTCAAATGGGGGAGGGAGGTGGAGAGATGGGATATTTTATGGCAACAATAATACACTTTTTTTCTGAAGTAAATAAGCTTTATGAAGTGCTGCTGCCAATTCTTTGTACGTAATCAGAAGCTACAGACTAACAAAGAATTTATACAAAACACCTGTGTACTTACCCTAACCTAATATGAAAATCAGCTTTCCAGAAGACCAACTGGTATCAAAAGGAGATATCAATCATAAATTAATTTAAAAACAAAACAAACAAATAAATAAAAGAGACCACCAAACAACAGTGGTTCCTATTCGATGTTTTTGTTTGGTCTGCTTTCTCACATTAAAAAAAAAAAAAATCTGATAAAAGGGATGTATTCTTGAAATACTGAAATTAGCATTCACACTCACACTACGTGGAAAAATCACACATCTCATGTCCTTTATTTTAATGAAAGTATCCATGGGAAAAAGGATGATGACACACATTTTAATAGCTACATAACATTAAAGAATTTTTCCAGACACAAATACTGAAGAATGAAGTCTTCTTACATAAGAAAACAGTTCTATTGAGATATAAGCCAAATGGTAAACCATTTGTAGGCTGTCTTGGAAACTGAGGGGCTTTCACCCATGGTGTAAAGTGAACAAATACACAAATACTTTATTCATTTTTATAGCCAGGCAGTATATCAAATACGTCAATATGCCCTGATCAACTAAGTTACTAATGCACATGGAAAATGAACCATGTACTTTATTATCTTTCAGAACAGAACTCAGTATTCTGTAGTTCAAGATGCAAACCTCATCATTATCATTACCAGTCCACACAAATATTTGTCATTTTTCTTATCAGCAAGGTGTGTTTCAGCTGAAAGAAGTCACAGACAAAACTGATTCCTTGATCACATATATATTAAAAAAGTACACTTTATTATTTTGAGCACTAATGTATCGTCTATATGTAAATGTAATTAGTGAAAATAATAAAAATAATAAAAACTGAATATGAACATCTTCATCCACCTTGCAAAATAAAACAGAATATCTGCCTTATCTCAGTGGTCATTCTTGGTGCAGCTTTGTCTTATATCTGTTAACGTAAATATTTCAATATTTTATCACCATTCCTGGTTGGAGAGCTCTCATATTTTATGCCTCTTTGCAGTCAAAAAGGTAGCAGGCCATATATTTGCATACCTCAAAATAAAATATTTGTGTAAGAACCGTTCCTGAATTTTAACATCAATATTGATATTGACTGCATTTCCAAGTAACCTAGATGAAACAATCACTGTGAGCACATTCTCCAGGTTGAAGTTGAAAGTATTCTGTTTTAAGTCTCCTCTTGAGTTTCTGGGCACTTTGTCAGGGCTTGTTGGGGGATTCATGGGAACCCTCTGAGGAACTTGTGGGTACCTGCTGCTGCCACATAAAGAGCCACTGAATAACTGTCCTTTCACTATCAGACTCTTGGACTCAGAGAGAGCTTCAGAAGGAGGATGTAGCTCTGCAAGTGTCAGGCTGCAGGGAGTCCCCTGAGCCTCTTCTTGGGCACATGGTCTCCAAGCCCGCAGTAGGTATGCACTTATCAAGGGGTTGTTCTTCCCTGTGAAAGAGCTGTGGGAAGAGGCCACCAGACCACACAGCATCAGAGATGATGAGAAACAAATGGACCACATCTTCTCTGAGACCTTACAGCTTCAAGAGCCCAAACGTTCAACTGTAGGGGAGGGGCAGGAAAAGCCTATGCTTATGAAGCTGGAAAGTGGAAACTTCCATGATGATGAAGGCTGGAAGCTGGTGACTTCTCACACCAGGAAGAAGGTTCATGCCCCACCAGATAACTTGCACTTTCAGACCAGGTTCACTGCCCTTGCTGTTGACGAGAAGCCTCTCTGGTGGGTGAGCCTGAGCCACTCAGGATCACTAGAAGGAAGCAGTGAATAATAGCAATAGGGGAATCCCTGCTGAGGGGAATAGGGACACCCTTCTGTTGATGTGACTTGGAGGTTTGCTGCTTGCTGTTTGCTGCATCTTAGATAGAAAGAATACCCCCACAAGAAAAATGAAAATCTAGATTTCTAAATTAGAAAAAATATAAGAAATCTCTACAGGATGTCTGAGTTCTGTTCCTCCTATATTTTGACAAATTTGCCATAATGTTTTACTTTTTTTAAGTTGATTTAATAATATCTCTCCATTACAAATATCCTACCTATTAAGACACTGGGAAACATCCTGAAATTTTCCTCCCTTTCCCCATAAGATGAATGTGATAACTAAGACCTATTTACTTACAGAAAAAAAAACCCAAAAATTACAAACAATAAATGGTCCATCAAGTCATTTGTTCCTTTAAAATTTATACTGTTGTTTTTAGAACAAAATACTCATATTGTCTCATTTTATATGTACCAAACCCATATATACATATATATTTTATGCAGACACATCAATTGGCCCCTTATAGCTGCATTACATTATGGGCAACACTAGATGTACTGAAAGGTTTTATTACTTGAAGAAAAAGTAGAGGATACCTTACCAACAGCAATTCCCTGCCTCCTTTTTATTCTGCAAATAGTATCCTAGAATCACAGAATGGTTGAGTTTGGAAGGGACCTCCAGAGGTCATCTGGTCTAAACCCCCTGACTCAAGCAGCACCTCCCAGAGCTGGTTGCCTAGGACCATGTCCAGATGGCTTTTGAATATCTCCAAGGTGGGAGACTTAGCAACTTCTCTGGGCAATCTGTGCCAGTGCTCGGTCACCCTCACAGCAAAAAAATGTTTCCTGATGTTCAGAGGGAACCTCCTATGTTTCAGTTTGTGCCCATTGCCTCTGGTCCTGTCACTGGGCACCACTGAAAAGAGCCTGGCTCTGTCTTCTCTACACCTTCCCTCCAGGTATTTACAAACATTTATAAGATCCCCCTGAGCCTTATTTTCTCCAGGCTAAACAGTCCCAGCTCTCTCAGCCCTTCCTCAGGCAGAAGGTGCTCCAGTCCCTTCATCATCTTTGTGGCCCTTCGCTGAACTCTCTCCAGTATGTCCATGTCTCTCCTGTACTGGGGAGCCTAGAACTGGACCCAGCACTCCAGGTGTGGCCTCACTAGAGCTGAGTAGAGGGGAAAGAACACTTCCCTTGACCTGCTGGCAACACTCCTCCTAATGCAGCCCACCATACCTTTACAATTCTTTGCTGCAAGGGCATATTGCTGACTCATATCCAAATTTTATTTAATATGCTTTACTTTTTTCTTCACCGTGCCTCAACACCAACAACATTACTAGGCTTTCTCTTTTGCTCAGCCCGAATCTTATTTTCCAGTTCTGATGGGGACTAAGACTCCCACCTCTGGCTCACACCACGAAGGCCCTTGCAGTACAGATCTTCTAGCTGTTGTAACTTTCCTTTGGCTGCCCAGCTCCAGCCCCACTCCAACAACACCTCTAAGCTTTCTGTTTTGCTCAACCCTAACCCAAGCTTCTGGCTCAGACTGGGGCAAAGAACCTCACCTCCAGAACTTCTGTCAGTATCACTCGCAACCTCACCTGCTCTGTGTTTCTTATTTCAGACACTGTTCAGGTATGCTGCCCTCCTATTTCTATGGCTTTGCTGTATTTTAAAAGTAATGCTTGTGCTATAAAATGTACCAAGAAGTACATCAAAGGTCATATTGGCCTTACTCGACTGTGCCAAAAAGATGCTACACTAGCTTACTTCAGTAATTTGACTCTGCAAATTTACTACGTCTTAAGAAAGTCCCCTTTTGCTATGGTCTTTCAGGCTATCCAATATTAACTTTACACTTGGGATCCATTCTAACCTACTTCTTCATCATACGAGCCACTTCTAAAGGTTTCCCAGTTCCTTGAAATTGTTCATAAGTCAAACACTTTTCATTCCTCCTTGTACAAATCTGAAGAGAGTGACCCTCAGAGTAATTCCTGACTACAGAAACCAAAGTCGAAGCCTTGGTTCCAACAGAATTCAGTAACTATATAATCATAGCTTTAATATTAGGCATCCTTTAAGTAGTCTTTGACTGGAAGGTTTTTTTTTTTAATAATGACAAAAACGCTCAGATTCAAGTGCTTACCACAATTAGAAACAGAGACTGATTCTAAACCCCTTTGGATGTAGTGGGCATCTGTTTGTTACATCTTTTTACTGCAAGTTCTTCAAGTTATCAATTTTTTGTTACGTTTAGCAAAATATTAATGCCTAGATAAGCATGACCTTACATAAAAATGGCATGTGCAACATGCCCATTTGCTATATTCCTAAATGCAAGTCATATTTGAGATGGGATTAACATGACTTAATTCTCAAATTGCATTTCCTTTTTTGCCTAAAGCTGAACATAATAATTACAGTTCCAACCAAGATTAATCTAAATGAACATTATACAGTGGTTTAGGTGAATTTAAAGTGTTCTCTAATCTCAGTCAAGAAAACAATTCACATTTCAGTTAATCCTTTGGAGACCATTGTTTGAAATTTATAAGGGACACACGTCAACCAAAACTCTCAAAACTTGACAAGCCATCATTCATCTGGAGAATCAGAATGCCAATATGCTACCAAGTGCATAGTTGCTTTTGCTACTGTGCATAGAGAGGTTGAATTCTTAATCCAGGGTAAACAATTAAATCCAGGTAACAAATAAAAATTCCCATATTAACTAACAATCAACTGATCTAGGACATGTATCTGAAATTAATTTCTTTAAAAAAAAATCACACTTTAATCTTTATTTTTCACTACTGAGCAAGGGAAAACTGGAGCTTTCGACATTCACACCAAAAGAGTGTTCTTTGTTTGCTTTACAAACAGTAGCATGCTTTTCTTGCAGTTGATTGGATTATGACAGAGCACAGCAGGGGTGACAGTGGTAATAGATTAAACAAACTGTGTTAAAAAAACTAAGTAAATGGCAAAGATTGTTTTAGGCACAGGGATTATAGCAATTATTTCTCCTAATTTAATTTGAAATCTCAAAGGGCAGCTGGTTTGGAGCATTCTTAACCAAAAAGATCTGAAGCAAAGCATGAGCTTTCATCCCTTAATTTGCCTCAGTGACATCTTAGCTTTAAAGAAAAAAAAAAAAAAAAAGACTGCTTACTAGTCCCCCAGTGTGCTTAAAGGTTCAATACTAGACATTTTGGTTTATATTTTAAAAGAAGGTATTATAGGCCTCTGCTGAGAACATTTTTTTTTATATGACACTTGAAACCTTTTATTAAAATCTGCTTATTTCCCTTTTCATCTAAGTATTGTTGTAATGGCAAACTGAAGTTACCCAGTTTAAGAGTTTTTGTGATCTGAAGTTAGTTTACTTCTTTTACTAGTGCTGTCTTCAGGGGGAGGGGATTGGGGGGTGTGTGGCTTTTGGTTTTTTTTTTCCTTCCCAAATCTAACACAAAGTTCTTCCCAAAATAAGGAACACAGACTAACCCCTTAGAGAGCTGAGACTGACTAATGCAAATCTTTTCCAACATCAAGATAAAGAATAGATTTGTCAGTTTGTGTGCCTATGAGTAGAAAAAAATGTACAGACTGTGTTGGAAACAAAAATAAGCTTCTATTCTATGGAAAAGGATGACTGATTAAATATTCAGTCTTAACTCTCAGAACAATGATAATTTTTCTATAATTTACCAAAAGAGAATTTAAAAATTTGGGATTTTTACAGATGAAGAGCATACAAATTTAATTGTAGTGCAGGCAATAACAGCCTACCTCACTTTGCTTCAAGTAGTTATCTATTGCTGGTGTGTTTAGTAACGCTATTAGTTATTATTAGTAACTAATTCAGGGACTAGAATAAGCCATGAGCCATTCTAATAAGCACTGTAAAAGGAAAATTATAACCCTTACTCAAAAAATACAGGGATTTGTCACAAAAAGATGAATGTAGACATGCAGAAAATCACCAGAAAACAGAAGTAAACAATGGAATGGGTAATCTCTCTCTATTTTTTTTTTTATTTTTAAAGGGTTTTTTTGCCATACAGAACGTCAACACCTCTCTGTTTCCAACTGATTTCTTAGCCAAACTTCCATCCTGACTTTATATTGCTTTATTGAGCAAAATGTACAGATAAATTAGGAACTGTAATAAAACAGTAAATCAATAGCGGTCAGCATGATTGGAAGCACTCAAAGCAAGTTCCAATGGTCATCAGTCTCAAGAATTTCCTAGACTGTGTCAGTACAATGTGCTGCAGATCAGAACACTGTTCAACCCAATTTATTAGAAATTATTAAATTAATAATATTAAAGATGTAACAAGAATCTTAATTTATAGACAGGAGAAGAAAATACTAAGTAAAATTATCTCAGTTTACAGTACATTTTTCGATGTAACTGCTAATGAATCATACCAACAATACATCAAAACCAACAGCAACAAAGTACTCTACATTTAAGTCAGGAACTATGCAAGATCACTTATCTTACAGATGAAGTTTGTTGACTTTTCAGATTAATAGTTAAGTGGTGCTGGGAATAGGATGTTTGCTGTAATTGTAGATCTCTCAAAATAAATACATCTTAGATTACTAGAATACTAAATAGTGTGAAATCACACTAGAATTTGTAATCATTACTTTCCTGTAGGCAAAACAATCCAACATACTTAATGAAAATTTGCAAGCCTGACTGGACATAATACTAAATTTTCAGGAAAATCAAGACTGCATCAAAGTGCTAGATGAACACCAGACTAAAACACCAACGTTACTTAAAGTGCAGGTAATTTGTACTGTACACCAGATTCCAAAAGTTGCCATGTTCTGGTGCAGTGAGCATTCTCCTTAAACAACAGCCTATGCTAAAAGGGACAGATTAAACCAGTATTTAAGCTTATTTTCTCTTCCAAACTGAAAGTTCAACATGATTCAAGAAATGCAGGAGCTGACTTTGTTCAAATAAATTTTTGTGTTGTGTTGCTTAGACTTCAGATAAATATGGTACAGAACATCACCTCCACAGAATATGAACCTGAAATATCGAGCTTTAGTCACTTGATCTAGATAAGAAATTACGTAAGATAATTTCTATAGCTCAATAGTCTGGTGGCAAGTGCCTGCAGAAATAGTTCTACTGTTTTCAGTACGGTTTACATAACACCTCTTCCGTTTAATCTGAACCATACCTACAATAACACATTATCTTGGTATTTTGAAGTTACAAAAGTCCCTGAAGAATCTGCTGGCACAGTTTTTAATCACCTGTTACTACACAGTTTAAATTGCAAACTGATCCAAAGTCCATTGACATCAGCAGATTTCTCATTGACTTCAGGATATCACTCATGTTGTTGCTTAAAGAAATATGCAGTACTCCGCTCATGTAAACAAAGAAAGTTTTTAACTGTATCCAAACAAAACACTCATTCATTTTTTCTAAGATTGAATCCTTTGTTTAAAAGTAAACTGAAAATTTAATGCTTCAGTGCAGAGGCAGTGCCAGACAGTTCTCTTTGGTCTTCATGCTTAAAGAAGAAAATTCCTATTACACATTAAATAGAAAAAAGAAAGCCGGGTGGAAAAAAAGGAGGGGAGGGGGAAGCATGACTGGTTCTCTTCCTTTTCTACCTCCCATAAAAGTACTACTTTGTTCCAGAAGCAATACAGCTCTCTTGTATATGTTATAGCTGAGTCAAAAAGAAAATTCCATTTCGGCAGCCACAATGAAACAGCAAGTATGACTTTATATGCATTAGTTAAGAAGCAAAATTACCTAATCATCCTGAAAGTTGTATGAATATAACTATATCCTAGATGGCAGGCAGGAAGCTACATTAATTCTAACACTAAATGTTTAGGCACCTTCTTTATTTCATGGAATGTGACAAGATCCTTTAAAACCAAGAAAATTCATTCCAGTTCTTCATGTGTTTTCCTTCAAAGGCACACAAAAAAGTTACTTAATCCATTTACCATAGAGCAAACCTGAAACTCTAGATTACTACACAGCAATGGATTTCACAAGCCTTCATGGCTTGCATAGACTTGTGACTCAACATAGGCAGTGATTCCCAACAGTCCTGCTGAGTCCACAATGGAAAGTGTTCATAAGTACAAAGGTGTTAGATCCTGGATGAATAAAGTACCACTTATGCATTTCTTATTAGCATTATGACAAGAGCTTGCAAGGTGACAGGGTTAGTTTTGGGGGGGGGGGAGGTGCGGAACCCAAGAGGTAGGAATTTGTTGGGGTTTTTTTTCCCCCAAGAAAATGAAGCCTTTTTTTTTTTTTTAGTGGGAAGATCAAATATTTGTCATGCCTAAAAAAGAGCATTTTATTTTCAAAAACTAAGACAGAGAATGAGCTAAGGTTATTTTTCCAATCAAACCTCCTCCTAAATTAGATTTTTATTTTTTAAGTGACACATTGCTATCCTTATCTGGATAAGGATAGACAAAAAGCAACTACATCATTAAGTACAAAATACTTATATCTTTAATTCAATGTCTTTATCATGTCAGACATTAAATTCAATTTTGTACATTCTACCAGTTGTTGCATTTAATTCATCAGTGGGTTTTTGTTTGTTTGTTTGTTTTTTTAAAGAAACTGCTTATTTTAGCCCAAGTTGATTTTATGTGAAAGAATAACAAGCAAGCCTACTAGCAGAAATATTTACTTAAGCAAGAATGAAATATAATCCTGAAATGCAAATTCAGGGTGTTTATACATAGTTAATAAAACTTTTTTTTTTTTTTTTTTAAACTATTGTCGTGGTATAACCTCAGCCAGCAACTGAGCACCACACAGCCGCTCACTCACTCCCCCAGAGTAAAAGTGAGAAAAGAACAGTTTAATTATTGAAATAAAATAAAGTAAAATAGTAGTAGCAGTAATAATAACAATAGTAAAATATACAAAGCAAGTGACATATGATGCAATTGCTCACCACCTGCCGACTAATGCTCAGCCAGTCCCCAAGCAGTGGTTGCTGCACCCTGGCCAACTCCCCCCAGCTTATATACTGAGCATGACGTCAGATGGTATGAAATATCCCTTTGGCCAGTTTGGGCCAGCTTTCCTGGCCATAGTCCCTCCCAGCCTCTTGTGCACCTCTTCGCTGGCAGAGTATGGGAAGCTGAAAAGTCCTTAACTTAGTATAAACACTGCTTAGCAACAACTAAAACATCAGTGTGTTATCACATTATTCTCATGCTAAATCCAAAACACAGCAATGTACCAGCTACTAGGAAGAAAATTAACTCTATCCCAGCTGAAACCAGGACAATTATACACTGCAAAAGAATAATTTCTGATACAGAACCATATGGTGAGCTGACCACACTAATACGTTGTTTTGGACTTCTCAGTCTAAGCTATTAAAACCTGTTTTTGTTAAAAATGTAATGCTAACCTCTAGGACAAAGATTGCTTCATGTGTATAAACACACAAACACATATATACACACACACACACACACATATATATGTGTGTGCATGTGCACATATTCCTTCCTCGTCTTCAAAACATTTCCTCACCACGTTATACTTACTGCCGGTGGCAGACCAACAGGCAAAACAAACTTCTACAAATGATGCAGCTTTGGCATGGTATTCCTTTCACAGAAAATCAGTATGCGCAGATACGTTTCAGTATGCACACATATGCTTCCTCTAAACACATTTCTTCACAGAAATAAGTATGAGTTTTCATATTTCGGTTGTAACAGAATGCCCTTAAATAAAAACATCCTGGTCTTGGTCTATATTTTCATTGCCAAACATGTAATGAAGATCCAGGAAATATTGGCAAGTACAACTCAATGAAATATCTTGTTAGAAGCCAGTATAGGGGGGAAAAAAGGTCAGTGAAATAGTAGATTTTACCAGCACTTTCCAAATTACATTTG
>NW_008824044.1:209996-244686 GCF_000699105.1 Pygoscelis adeliae | reverse complement strand
ATGGAACCTTGACGTTATGCACCATCACAAATTATACTTTATGTTGGACAGGAAAAACATTCACATTAAGTACATAATTTCTAGAGATAACACTAAATATGAACTGGTACCTGATTTATGAAAACAATGGAAAGAATAGTTAAGGGTCTACAAGAATCCTTGCTTTAGCAACGCTCCAGAATTATTTCCTCACTCTCAAACTACTTGTAAGGTATTGTAATTTAGGCAGGAAAAAGAAATGTGTACATCTAAAGTAATTTTTTAAGTACTTTTATCAAACCATGAGTTAGATGTGTGGTAACATCATCATCCCATTTCACTCAGTCTGAAAATCGCACCAGCCTCTCAAACAAATGAAGGATTGAGCCCAGTAAGGAACATTCCAAATTCTAGATCTAGTCTAAAAATAATGAGATTTTACCACAGAAAAATTAACTGCACTGAGTTCCCACTTTATAAAGTCATTTGAGTTCTCAAATAATTCAGACATTGTTCTCAGAAAATTGCCTAATGATATTTTAGAACTCAGCCTTGAGGATTCTGATATCAAATTTTATAAAGAATCCTTTATCTCACTCAAACAGACTACTGGCTATTCTGTAGTATATAAAATCATCACAGATTTATATTTTGGGACATGATTTTATTCCTATGATAGCTATACACAGTATGCAACATTTCTGTGCATCTTAGGTAAGAACTGAGCAGAACAATTCACAGTAGCCAGTATAGCCATTAAGACTACTGTTTTATATCTGATAATAATTATGTTTTCTGCAGGATTCAGGGGACAATCAGAAGGCATTTTGGGGGTCAGGCAAAGAGTATAGGACAAAATAGATGGTCTTACTACATATATCTAAATTTCCTGTAAGATTATCAGAGTATCACTATGTCTAATTCATGTATATACTAAGTGAATGAAAATAGCAATTATAGGTAAGCAGCTCTGCAGCATCTTCACACTATAAGGTAATTTCAGAATAAAGAATTCTGGAAAAGGTAGAAATAATGCAGAATCCTTAACAAGAACTAGCTGTTAACCACCTGAATCTCCAAAAAGGCTGTTCCATTTTAAACAGCATTTAAATGTCTACAGTGAAAGTAGAAGACTTGATTTATCCAGAAGCCTCGCTTGCCTCAGTGAAGTTTCCTCCACCTGGGGAACAACAGGTAGGGAACTGTTACCGTTCTCTTAAAGAAAGTGATGCACCTAAGTAACAATACATAGATTGCCATAATATACAGTGTAAAACATCCATATACTGAGAGAGAGAACAGAAAACGTTTGTTTTAAAAGATGTTTAAAGATATTTCTTTGGCTCTAATGCAAAGTCAACAGTGCTAGTGACTTACTTTCAACTCTGCACCAAAAAAAAGAACAGAAATGTCTCTGCCTAAGATACAAAATGCTAATTTAGCCTGTGATTCTTTTCATCTAAGGATACTTCTTTTGATACTGACATTCCAATAGGCTTTAAGTACCAATTAGTGTAATTTTTGCCTCATATCCCCACAAACTGGAATATGAATTTCCCTCATTAATTACCAACACAATAGACAATGTAGAGTAAGGGCACATTCTGTACTTCAGCTAGCAGAAAATTATTTTAAACAACACAGAAGTCACTGCCTATAGTGGCATTTGTAAGTCGACAGTGCACACCAGTGGAATATAGCAGTATATGCATTTTTTCACTGTTTTCAGTATAATGCAAAATTGCTTTGTAAATATTCCATCTTATTTAACTTTTAAACCACCAGAAAAGCATGTCCTTCAGAAATAATAAAGACAGATGTAAAATGTTGAGGAAGACTTGCAGAGAGTGTAAACAAGAACGTTTTATTGCGCATGTTATAAGATTAAATGAGCATTCTAAAACCTAAAACTTTAACAGTCTTGCTAACTATAATTCTGTGTTTACAAACATTAGGGCATCACACCAAGGATTTGATCTGTTTTATGAAGAGTCCAAAGACCTAACTAATCAGATTCAGATACACTTTTTGTGTCTTTCAGACTGTAAGGTTAGTTAATTGATCTGTAAACTAAGCTGTATCGGACAAAATTGGATAACCTATTTCCGGGGACATTCAACTAGCAATGTCATTGATGTCAAAATTTTCGTGTTCTTCAGAGAACTTCAAGATTCCTGGTTTTTCCTACAAATATTACTTTAAAAACAAATATACCTAATGTCAACACGCTTTATTTATTCAATGGTTTTACAGACTTGATCTTTGCCCTTCTGTGGATTCTCATGCAAACGCAACACTAATGTGAGCATGATTTTATACTGAGCAATTGCTTCCCCCTTTTTAAGAATAACAAAGTGTTTTATGGTCGTTAGTAGGTTATTTGTAATATATGTGAAAAGCAAGGCAGAAGAAATATTAATTGATTTAGTATCCCACTAAGAGCTGCAAGCTCTTCTAGAAGTAGAACTGAAGCTTATTAGCTAGACAGTACATACAAAGTGTTTTTGACAGCTAAGAAATGTAGACACATAAATCTTAGTTTAAGATGTGATCTTATGGACTTGATATTGTGTAACAAGCTCATAAATAGGTCTCTTCAAAAGCCCCAAATGTATCTAACTCATACTGATAACATTGTTAGGCCACAAATTCACAAGAATTTGTAAGATAGGCTCCAGATAGTACAATACATTTTTCCTGCAATAAACACAAAATGTAAGGAAGGGACACTCCACTTCCTTTCTCCCTGGAAAAATATTTAATGGACATAAAGTCTTAGTTCACTAGCTCTCTAAAGAAAGCCAAGACAATTTTCACTATCTAGTCAGCCAAGTAAGGTAAAATTTAAGCCCTAATCTGTAGTGAGGAGGTAATCTTTAAGAAGAATAGCCAAATAGGACTTGGTTTGAAACTGTTATAATGAAAGAATACTTGAAATTAAGGAAAGGCTAGAGAAAGCTAAATGAGTGAGGACTTCTGAGTGTCCTTAGAGAAACAGACAAAACAATGTGCCATAAAAACAGATGACATTTGACTGCTTGCAGATAAACAGAGTGCTGTCAAACATCAATCAAGATTTGAAAAATAAGCTTGTTAGTGTTAATCTTAACTTCTTATTTTACTAGTTAATGGGAGAGCAGAATTTTTATAACAGAAAAAGAAATTATCATTTTCAACACTAAATGCAACTTCCTGTTGTATTTGTTAAAATGGTCTAATTTATGACCCCAAACAGGACAAGTTCAATGCTAGTGTCACACAAAGCTATATATAATGCTTGTAGTTACTACAAACATAAATTGCCACTTTACTATTTTTTTTAGTTAACTCAATGCATTGAAAACTTATTTACAATTTCCAAATTGATGCAGAATGCATATTTAAAAAAAAAAAAATGATTATCAAGATCACCGAGGCTTTTCATATTTAGTTTGTTCCAAGGTGAGTGAATACTCATCTTTTAACAGAAAGTACTTAGTTACTGGAAGCACTAATACTCAAAACTTGGCAGCTGTGATGTTTCTAACATTACACAAAACCTCTCAAACTTCCAAAAGGCTAGCAGAGCTAGCCATTCCTAAAAATGGTTTAACTTGCAGTGGCACTGTCACTTGTAAACCAAGAATTTTTTTCCACATTCCCAGTGGGACTGTCAGGTGATCTACCAAAGGAAATAGCAGATTAATTTATGCATGACTGAAACCAAAAACTCTTAGTCAAGGACATGAAAATAATCCAGATGTAATGATTAATCTGTTATTAATCTAGAAATTCCTTTGTGATTTAATATTGCAAGTGTGTATACAAATCAGATTCCATGCTTAGCCTAGTACGTGTCTGCACTTTCCTTTATTTCACTTTCAAATTTTTCACTGTCAAAAACCTTGTATGGTGTTCCAGCACCCAGTTCTCAACAGTAATATACAGTAAGTGACATTCACACACACATTGCCAACACACAATATTTGTTTTTTTCAATAAAGGAAGAATTTTCACTTACAAAAAACCCACAAATGTAAGTAATTTCATTCACATTAGTCAGATTCATCAAGACCAAAGTTTTCCTATAATTTAAAACCTAGATGTATAAGTCTTATAAATCTCAGAAGACAAACAGAATGCTCAAAATATCACCTCCTGTTAGCAATTAAAGCAATTCAGTACGTCCCCAAGAAAAAAGCAGGAACACATATATATGTGTATATGCATGCACATATACAAAAATTGGAATCTATCAATCTCCAACTAATTCTCAGCAAGTTTTTACTTCTTTTTGTTCTATTCTTGCTGACAGTGCCATAAAACATAAAGACTACTTTTCTTAAGCAAAACAATTAACTAAAACCAGACTTCCTCTGTTGTGCAGAAGTATGACAAGCTAAAATCTTACTTAGTTTGCAAGCAGAAAATAAAGAACTAAAATCTAAAGGAATTCAAGTATGACAGATAGATGTTAATTTGTTGCTGTGGATGTTCATCTATGAAGGAAATTCCATTCACATATGCACCACCTTGTAACTAGAACTTGGAATTTAATAGACTGCTTGCAATCTTTTCCAAAACATGAAAAGAAAGCTAATTAGTTTTCCTGGATTATTCAAAATCTGAGATGTTAAGTTTATAGGAAATTTTAAATTCGCTATCTATATTTAGTTATATAGATACATATTTTGAGTTTTGTTGGATCTAAGAGGTCCTCAACCCATTGTTCTGAAAGCTAAATCCTGAAAGCTGCAACACAAATATTTCTTATTCTTCTACTCATGAACTTGGATTGAAATGAACACTTCTTTCCTAACACCATTCCTACATAACCAGGCAATGTTCTTAAATTACTCCTTTGAAGGCTGACCTCCTTTATAAAATTGCATTGCTTTCTGGCATCAGACCTCCACCAAGAGTTCCCTGCTAAGCTAAATCAGTCTCCTGACACATTTACCTTTTCTCCTGAGTATTAGGGCGAACCTTTGCTGCACTTGGAAGATCTTGTACTTCAAGACGTGCCAGCTTTGGTGAACTCCTTTGTTTACCAGTCAGAGCCGCCTCCTATGGGATCCTACCCAACTGTTCCCTGACTAAGCCAACATCCTGCTTTCCTTAGGTTCAGGGTCTCTACTCTGCTACTTGCTTTTCTCACTTCCTTCAGGACCACAAACACCACTATTTCAAAGTTACTACAGACAAAGAAATTACTCATCATCACATGGCCAGCTAGTTTCCTTCATATCAGTCAACAACAGATCCAGCTATGCCATTCCACTGGTTGGTCATTTAATACCTACAGCAAGAAATTATTCCTGAAACTCTCCAGAAATTTCTTTGCAGCAGCCATGTTGTCTTTCTAGCAGCTGTACAGTAAGTCCCCCATGAAAAGCAAGGTCTACAACTCAGAGACTTGAGTTCTTTAAACACTTTATTTGCTTCATCAAGGTGACCTGTAACAAACTCCCACCACAATGTCACCCTTACTGGCCTCTCCTCTGATCCTGAGCCACAAGTCTGACTATCACCCATCCTGCAGGAGAGCTCAAAACATCTGAGCTGTTTATAGATCTGAGGGCAACTTCCATCCCCCCAGCCCTTCCTTGCCAGTCTTTCCTGAAGTCCTTCACAGTACTCCAGTTGCATGAACTTGGCACAGTATCTTAATTGCTCCAACAATATCGTAGTTCTGTAACTACATGCAGCTCTAATTCTTCCTGCTTGTTTCCCAGGATGCATGCATTTCTGTACCAACACTTGAGACAGGTGTCCCTTCAACTTGTTTTATCATTCCTGAAGTCTTTCATGCTCCTATCAACCTGCACCCTGAATTTTCCACTCCTGAGCACCACTTCTTCACTTTACTGTGGTCTGTAATCTGCCACCCCCACCATTCCTAGTTCAAAGCTCTCCTCATTAGGTTGGCCAGATTGTTGGATCAAGGAGTCAACACCTGAGCCTCCATGACCTCAACCCCAGAGCTGTGTGGTCATTCCCAGTATGCCCCGAGCTGGTGCCCATGTGGATGAGCAGCAGGGAACAGTAGTAGTCTAAGGACTGGACAGACCTTGGCAATCTCTCTGCAATGTTCTGGATCCAAGCCCACAGCAAGCCATAAAACCCTCAAAAAGGCAAGAGGGGACACAGGGCTTTCTCTCCCTACAGGAGGGAGTCTCCTACTACTACCACTCACTGCTTCCTCCTGATGTTAATGCATAGTTCAGGTTAAAGCTGGCTCTGATGTCTCCCCAGTCATGGCTTTCTTCTCCTACTCTGCTACCAGACTGTCCTGGTTTCAGCAGGGATAGAGTTAATTTCCTTCCTAGTAGCTGGTACAGTGCTGTGTTTTGGATTTAGGAAGAGAACAAAATTGATAAGGCACCGATGTTTCCGTTGTTGCTAGGTAATGCTTACACACAGCCAACTGAGAAGGCTGGAGGTGCACAAGAAGCTAGGAGGGGGCACAGCCAGGACAGCGGACCCAAACTGGCCAAAGGGATATTCCATACCATGTGACGTCATGCTCAGTATATAAAGCTGGGGGAACAAGAAGGAAGGGGGGGATGTTTGGAGTGATGGCGTTTGTCTTCCCAAGTAACCGTTAAGCGTGATGGAGCCCTGCTTTCCTGGAGATGGCTGAACACCTGCCTGCCCATGGGAAGTAGTGAATGAATTCCTTGTTTTGCTTTGCTTGTGTGCGCGGCTTTTGCTTCACCTACTAAACTGTCTTTATCTCAACCCATGAGTTTTCTCACTTTTACCCTTCCGATTCTCTCCCCCATCCCTCTGGGGGGGAGTGAGCGAGCGGCTGTGTGGTGCTCAGTTGCCAACTGAGGTTAAACCACGATACAGACTTTTGAACCTATTCTGCAACTGCAGATCTGCATGTGGAAAAAGAACCATCCTCCACTTGCTGGAGATCATAAGTTTCCAGCCTTCCTACTATGGGACTCTATTTACCTCTCTGCTGATTGTGGTCTCTGGCTGCCCCTCCTGTGTGGGTCAGACTCTTACCTCTGGGGACCCCGTGAAGATCCTGTTAATCTCCTGTTTGCCTTCCCTGAGCCTGCCCAGCCTGTTCACTTCCTCCTGCAGCTCAAAAGGGGCAACACATTTCCTCAATCAACGTACACCTCTTGTAGGCATGGACACCCCTTTCCCCTGCCCCAGCCTCAAGGGAAGGTATCAGGCACTGCCTGCAGCCCAAGGCCTGGGGACCTGCATCCTCCCTCTGCATCTCTGAGCCAAGGTCTCTACTGTGCCAGCAACAGCAGCCCCAGCTTGTGCTGAGGATCATGTCCCAGGGTGTGCCACTACTGTTGCTGATGTGTCTCATGCTGCCGTCAGCACATTTCCAGCCCCCTCCCACATGCAAACTGCTGGACAAGCCACCGTTCACCACAGACACAGCCTGGGACCTGTGCGCTGGACCTGGCAGCTACACAGCTCTCCCACAGTGCCACCTGAATGGGCACTGAGCTCTCCCTAACCAGGATTCACCTCTCTTGGCCACAGCCTGGATCTGGGGATGCCCCCACCACCTCTGAGGATGCCGCCCCCCTCCTTGCCAGGCTGCCACCCCCACCATGCCCACTCGGTAGCCTGGGGGCAATGTCCTTATGGTGGCGGGGCTTCCCCACACACCCCCTTGCCCTGCACGGGCCCCTTCTGTCCGAACACAAGTCCAGCTGGACCCTGACCACGGCTCACTGTACATCAGGGCCACCACCTTCACCACACATGGAGACGGGGCACCAGCACCTGCCTCTTCTGGCTGGTCCCTTCCTGTGAGACTACAGAGCTACCCTACTGCCACCCTTGCAGCTCCCCAGCACCCGTGCCACCATGGCAGGACATGGTGGCTGTGCCGGGGTTGGGCTTCTCCACACATGCTCGGCAGGTCCCTCCCCCCAGGCTACAGGGATAAATAGTTGATAAATCAACCATTTACCACTTTCATAAACCCTAGACATGATTTTACTCTTAGTTACAACACAAGAAATCAGAAGTCTCAATATTGTTTCTTACTCCATGTGATAACGATGCACTGCTAACATACCTGTTTCAGGCTATCCAGTTTGGTTTGTCTCAGTTCTTCATATTTCCATTTCCAAAGAAATAATTCATTTTCTATCTTATCCATTTCTCTTTCCAGAAATACATTCATTCTGAAAAAGCATTTTAAAAGTCAGCATTACATCTTTTTGAAGTTGACAACAGACAACTTACTTTGAATTTCCTTTCCATAGTTTGAGTTATATTTTTCTGCCTTTGTCAACTGAATATCTGATTTTTATTAAAAACCTATATTATCATCATATAATAATTCCAAGAGATTTACCAAAAATAATAGCTAAAGAGAACAAAATAATCCAGTAGTATAGAATTAAAATTTTAGATGAAATAAAATTTTGGGATAAACTGGAGAAAATTTGGAAATGGACTTCAGTTAGTGATTCAGGTCACCTAATACATGGCGAGTTAGTGAAGATCCTCAGAGAAAAGGTACTGTATCACTTTTAGTTGGGCACAGACAGAAGATTATTTTAAACACACATATACAGGAGAATATATACAGTATGTAGACAGTACTGAAACCAAAGATGATCTACTTTAGATGTAAAAAAAAAAAAAATTATTAAAATATGTATTTTCATGTTTCAAAAAATAATTGCTTTTGAAAGAAAATGCTGGAAGAATTTTAGGAAAATGGATTCCTTAGCTAAGAGGTACTACACCCTCATTAAGCATTTGCTTCTGGAATGCTATTTGAGCATAAAGTCCATTGCTACATTCAGAAATTTTTAGGATACACAATTCACAAAGAATGGACAATGATTCCTTGGAGAAAGGTACTGTATTACTGAAACAATGAACTTTGATATTTACTTTTACCCCTCTTTTAACCAATTAAAATATTTTCAGTCATTCAGGAAATAATGAAAGGAATATGAAGCAGCAGAAGCAGTACCAATGTTTTTGTCTTTGAGACTGATTAAAAATTCATTTCTGTGTTCACAGGAAACACTATTAGCCAAGTTCCAAAGACAAGAATGAACTTCTCATAATTTCATTTATGAAATTCCTTCATAATTTCATTTTATATATGTGTAATACACATGCATAATTTGCAATTTTGCAACAAAATAGGATTTGGAACTTAATTAAAAGTGAAAGAAAAAAATTCTTAATTACAAATAAAAGCTTTCAAATTATACTTCTAACATTTCTATGAAATTAAATCACAGCTTAAAATTCTGGAATATTCCATTGACTATAAACATCAATATAGGAATAAAGCCTATAAAGTCAGGATGCTGAAGAAATCTAAAATCCAAAAAACAGTAGAACTGCGTAAGTACTATTATGTCGGGAGATGAAAATTTTACATTATATAAATTCTATGAAAATGGAGGGATGAAGGGCTACTATACCAGAAAAGAGAAAAAATATTGAAATAGTTGAAAATTTTAATACTGGTGATCAAAGAAACTGTTGTATGCAACAATAGTTATTTTCTATTCTGAGGCTAATGGAATTCATCAACATTTTTACTGCCAGGCTGGCTATAGTTACATTCTGAGAATATTTGATTTTAAATTCATCTTCCATAACAGCATTGTTAACTTTAAGGAATTAAAGCAAAAGGTATTCATGAAATTTATCTGGGGCATGTCTATGCAGCGTACTGCAGGCTTGCGCAGAGATACCAAGAGTTACCACTGACTGGTCTGGCTCAGGTCCTGGAAGCAATGTTAGCTACGTTAATGAAGCAATCCACTTGAATGAAGTGTCTTCATGTTCTTTTACAACTGAATTTAATGCTCTTGAACCAGGGATCTCCTTTTTCTGCACAGATATAGCACATAGCACAGCTTATCTTAGTAAACACCTATGGCTCCTGTAACATTATAGTAATAAAATAAACACCATCACTCACAAAGCAAAGCGGAGAAAAATTACTTCTGTCATATGTAAAGAACTTAAGACATACATTTCAACTGAATAGTCTTTCTTCTGAAATAATGGGATATTTCAGTGGAATGGTAACTTCATTGGGGAACTAAAAGAATTATTAAGAGGGATGCTTAATACAGTAGAAAGTGAAAGCATGAAAGACGACAGTTTAATACTTTGAAAATAGCCTACTGACTGTACTGAAAGCATTGAAAGTCCTTAGAAATGGTCTAATTTGAAAAGTAAAAGAGGAATGTCCAGTATGTGGTGCTTACTTAGAAGATACTACTTTTATTTTGTGTTACAGTACCTCTTAAGTGAGATCAGGTCCCTCTGATGCTACTAAATGAAAGAGATGATCCTAACTACATGAAGTTTACTATTTAACTAAAGAAAACACAGAGTGGAAGAAAGAATATAGCAGAGATCGGTGAAGCAGCTTACTGATACTTAAACAAAAGATCAAGATCAGAGCATTTTTAATGAATCTTGTAACCACCTTTTTAACTCCTTATTATCTAGTCAAATCACAGAATGGTTGAGGTTGGAAGGGACCTCTGGAGGTCATCTGGTCCAACCCCCCTGCTCAAGCAGGGTCACCTAGAGCTGGTTGCTCAGGACCATGTCCAGATAGTGTCTGAATGTCTCCAAGGATGCAGACTCAGCAACCTCTCTGGACAACCGGTGCCAGTGTTCAGTCACCTTCACAGAAAAAAAGCTCTTTCTTGATGCTCAGACAGAGCCTCCTGTGTACATTGCCTACCCATCCAACCTTAAGCAATTCCTCTTCAATATCATCAACTACCAGTGTAGTTAGTAGGCTTTTGGTTATAGATCAAAGAAACACTTCTAAGTTCAAAATGAAACAAATTAAGATCTTGAAACTAGAAGACATTTAGATGAGAACACTGGCCCAAAAGATGACTAAAGATAGTTATTTTAGGCAAATGATTCTTTAAAGTGCTGAACAACTCATAAGGTCTTTAATTCCCATTCATGTCAATGGGACCTCAAATGTGTATTTGATATGAGCCATAGTGCCTAGTAAAGGATTTTGGTGTGTGATTTTATATTGTAAACCCAACCCTGAAGTTCTTTGAAAGTCAAAACATAAACATTGAGCTCTTTTTTTTTTTTTTTTTTTTTGAGCTCCTTTCTTTTTATATTTTGCAAAGCCTGATCCATGGCTTAAGGATATATTGACATTACTGAAGATAGCTCTAAACAGAATGCAAGAAGCATAGGTCCTCTCAGGGTGAAGAAGCAAAACATCTTATGGAGAGATTAGTCAGGTAATTAGGGGCAAGTCCAAACACTGGATCCGCATGAGCTAACTTGACTCTGGAAAGAATGCGGCCAGAGTTTGGGAGTACTGCATGTAAACCAGAAAACTCTGCCGAGAAGTCCTGTGCTGTATGAGTAAGATCATACTGACTGCCAAGGTAACCTTTGGCCTTGGGGTTCAAGCTGTCTGTGATCCAAGCTTGCTTTTGATGCAGCACAGCTGTGTGTCCTTGGCTCAAGTTTACTGAGAAAATTGCTAAGTTGTGAGGAAGAAGCTGTGAGAAAGTACTTAAGCTAGAGCCATGCAAGATAAGAAAAGTAAAAATGCAAACAGGGGTGAGATTGTTGAGATAGTTATTATTAACAGCTCCAGAATCCAGGAGCAAAAATACTGACATGAACAAGTATAAAACCCTAAGAGGAAAAACTGGGAATCCGAAGATGGAAACTCAGCAAAATAAGCCCATTCCAGTAAGCAGTGCAGACCAACCCTTTCTGAGCTTGCAGATGATAGCCTGTCCAACAAAGACTTATAGGGTGTCTCAGGAGACTGGTGACTATGTTAATGCTTATCCTAGTAACATTATTCCTAGCTATTTATTGTGTGCATTGCCAAAAATAATTGCTTCATATTTTGAAATTGCATATATTCTGCTTACAGAACATCTTTGCGCATGGGAAATGTTGCTCAAAGTGACCTAGACAGGGAGTTGTTACACCAATGCCCGCTGTTATGTGGAAACCCCTGCTCTATGAGCATTTGCTGTCTGAGGTTGGCACTGCCATGTGTTGCACCATGTAGACATGCCTCAGTCCTTACCATGTGCCAGTAAATTTATTACTGTATATCATAGTCAGTATATATCTAGCGATAAATGGCAAAATCTGTCTCTCTGTAGTATAGTTACAAATTGGCTAGAGAAACACGTGAACAAACAAACCAAAACCAGGAGGTAGAACCAGGGTTTATTAAAATTTTGTCTAAGAAGTGATTAAAAAATAAGAGTTGAAAAGTTATCACCTGTTTAAATTGAAAGTTTTATATATGCATGTATGATTGCTGTTGAAAAATGAAGTACCTAGGACCCTAAATATTTCAACCAGAGGAGAACGGATACATGAGGCATCAGTCTCTCAATTCACATGAAATACCATGACAAACCGGAAAATTTAGCCATTCTGGGATTTCTGTTTCCACAAAACACTAAATCCTTTTTAATGAGAAAGCATACTTCTGGTCATTTGCTGCAATATGATTCAAAGAAAGAATTATTGTGTTTTCTACAGCTATCTAATTTATATAACAGAACACAGTAAATATTAGTTAGGAATTTAAAGGATTTTTTTTTTTTTCTTTTCTTTTCTCTCTGACTTGTAGTATCTACAGGACAATTGTGAAAAAAACTGATAGGAAAGAAGTTCTTCATCATAGCTTACCATCACAGACTCCCTGAACTGAAACTGTTGAATGTATTTGCAACAGAGGGGGCATTTTCTTCCTTTTCATTTTCTAGTTAACTTCAGCTGGTTTTGAAGTTACAATCACATAGTGCCTGAAGTCTCCTACTACATCCATCATACATCACATACTGCGTGTTTCCTTGGAAAGCCTTTTTGGTGTGATTCAATCTTGCTCAATACTGATCATCAATATGAAACATCAAGGAATTCCTACCAGTACAGAGACTCACATGCTAGCATATAGTGTATAATCAACACATGACTTCTTTTAGGCCACCAAAATGCACACTTACTATTTATGTGAGGTAAATTTGATATGGTACAATAAGCATACAATAAGCATGTTATTCTCTCTCTGTCATCTGCTTTTGACATAGACCTTACTAGAAGTGAAGAGGTTAAGATTAACAGCATTTTGCAGTTGTATTCATGTACTTTTAATTCAAAACCAGCTTTAGTCATTCTGCAGTTGGATTCTTTCAAAGTCTGCTGGTAGACTATATAGACTACCTATAGACTATAGACTATTTTTTATTATGCACAAAGTATTCCAATAACTGAGCATAACATACATTAGATACCACTGCATTGATACCAAATTACTAGTAAGTATAATTTTTTAATTAACTGTACATTCTTAACAGTTCTGTATGGAGCACTTCTTATTTAAATGACAGACAAGCCAAGGAAAACAATAAACACAGTGCTGAATTTCGCCTCTAAATTCTTATCAAAGCCTTGTAAATAGCAATTAATAAAGCTTAGAAATTAGAACATATGAGATATAAATACAAATATCACCATATCTATTTTAGAAAGAGTCTTAAAAGCCTTTATTTTTAATAAAGATTTCCCCAAGTAGTATATATTTTGCACTTACTCTCTTTCCTTCTGTAAGATTTTCTGCATCTCAGCCAAATGCAAATGCAAGGCTGAAACGTGTATTAAATCATTCTCTGTTGACTTAGCTGTACTGTCCAAACTTTTTTTAGGGTCCTCCAAACAGATGCTGGGAACTCCATTGGGAAAGGAATCAGGAGTCTTTGGAGTGATTTTTTTATTGTGATTGCTTTGGTCTTTGATTATCTCTACATCCTGAGAAAACAAAAATATGACATCTGAGAAAAACATAAATGAAGGGAAGAGTTTAACAGAACTTCTGCAGGGCCTAGCAATGCTCTTCTAGACATTTAAGTCACACAGGAGAAAAAAGGAAATAAGTAACATCTTATACAGTTGCACTGTATATGGAGAGAATGTGCAAAAATGTCATTGTAGTTAGATCACTGTCATTTTGTGACATCTCACACCCTCTGTTATGACAAGCTTCATATCCAAAATATTTCTAATGTACCTTTACTAAAGAAATAGATTCCAATTATCATTAGTTGGCTATAACCATGGTGAAGACAGAATCCTGGAACTAAAAAAACCAGGAATGCAATTAATGCATACAAATAATATATGGAGAAACTCTACATTAGAACTCTTAAACTTCTAATGTAAATCATGTTGAAGCAAGTGAGGGATGTATACAAGTTTTGTATAAGGACCAAAGTTACCTGCATAACATACCAATTTGGATCCCATTCAGAAACTAAAAGCACTATAATATCTATTTTGAAGATACAAGCTTTGTATACAAAACATAAGCAAAACTAATAACAATTAGAAAAAGATCATTGAAAAAGAAAATACATCTTTATTAGGAAGACTGAATATCTGTTATAAACAATAGTTTCCTTTAGAAATGTATTTTTTTATCACCTCTGACGAACTGTGTTTAAAAGCTAATCTCATTTTAGCAGATTACCAATGGTACTATTTCATGCCACTCTGTTCTTTTGAATTTTTAGAAGAATGCCTGAAATCTGTATCAGAAAATACTAGAAGCTGCTGAAAAGATAGGACTGTTTTCCATTCATAAAGTTTCGGTTTTAAAGTATTGCATTATTTTATACTAAGGAGAAAGAGAAAGAGTTAAAATATATTTTATGTCATTTCCTTCCTATGGCCCATTTGTCTGCCCAAAAGCATGAAAGGCATGCATTTTTTTGCCAAATTTATTCTCACTACTAACACTATGGTGTTTTTTTTCAGAATTCACAAGAATATAATGTAATTTAGGTGCATTACAGAGTAAGTGAAAATTCTGGATGTAATACATTCAGGCCTAAAATCCTGAGAATTTTCATTGAACTGAAGTAAAAATCTTCCTACATCTTTCCTACAATGTAGGAAAAAAATTTCCTACATCTACAGTGTCTGCTATCTATCTGAAAATTAACAAGTATAGTTTTTACACAATGCTGTCTATGAAGACTGTAGAATAGATGCCAAGGGACAGAATTAAAACTGGTAAAACATGAGCAAATAGTTCCATTTTGATGAATGTAATTGGTTCTTTTGTACAGAACTAGAAGCTGTATTAAACCATGCCCATACTTGATTGTTTAATTCTGCATAACAACGTAATTGCTCTCCTTGCCAAATAAAAATCTTGCTGTTTTGCAGAACAATTTGCCTCACCTCTTCCCTCATTCCAGAAGCTGCGTTAAGGGAGAATCAAATGATTTTATTTTAGAAGCCAGGAACCTACGTTGCTTTTTTGGAGGTAAAAATAAAAGTACACAAAACATGGAGAATTCAGATAACAGAGGTAATCTGTTACCTTAAAACATGAGAGAGAGTCAGAACAATACTCAAGTTATTGGATATAACAGTCTGCCTCTGTTACTTAAATGTTTAGCCATAGTTGAAGGGTATGAATTGTTTTCTGTATTTCTCTATATTAGGAATTTTAGATAGGTAAAAAAGTAGTTTTACTATTGAATGGGTCAAGTAATATTTTGGTCAAAATGCTTGAAAAATTCAATTTCTAGATACACATCCATAATCTCCAACTTCTTCATGAACTAAAAAAAAATTCCCCATTCTTTACCTTCTTTGTGTCTTCTGCCTCAGGAATCTTGTTGGTTTTGCTCAGTCCTTTCATAGGTTCTTGTTCCAGAAATGTTAACTGGTTTAGGTCTTTTTTAATATAAGATTTTTCTGAGCAACTGAATTCTGTTTTCCAAGCAGTTACATTTTTCTTCTCACTTACTAAACTGTGATTTATTTTTTTAAGCGTACTCAGTTCTTTTACAACACTGTCTAATTTGATTCTCAATTGTCTTGCTTCCTCTCGAGCTTTATTTCTTTCTGCTCTAACTTTGCTCCATTTCTCCCTCCAGTTCGCGGTACAATCTGACCACCAGCGCATGGTCTTCTCCATTTGAGCAGCTCTGGCTTTGACTTCTTCCAGTTCCCGAATTCTTACTGCTTCAAAAATTTCCCAATCACTGCTGTAATTTGTATGCATGTATGGATAATGAGATGAATATGGGTAGAAACTTTGAGATGGCAGATTTGAATTACACAGATGGCCACTTGTTTGGCAACCTCCAGCTAATTTATAAGGTTGTCTTGGTTGGGTCCCAAAAACCTGTGTCTCTTCCATTAGTTTCTGAATGGAGCCTAAATTCATGTTTTGATTCATAATCTAATTTCACTCCTAAAAAAGACAAAGAAAGACAATAATTTATCTTCCCTCAATTAAATTATATGAATAAGCTCAAACAGGTGTTTATTTTACTGCTATAATAATGAGTTAATCTTAATAATACTGTTGATGTTTTAGAAATGTGCTTCATCAACAAGAAATAGTTATTAAAATATATTTTATGTACTACTTTTTGAGTAGAGCATAAACAGACATACTTATTACTTGACTACGAATTGCTAGCAAAGGAAGTGTCATTAAATAATCATAGTGCTCTCAAAAATTTTTGAGTCTAGAGAAACTAGGCAAAAGCTTTCTTCCTTCAAGACAAGATTAAATTGAATCAATATATATTTTAAATGTCTAGTAAGAAGAAAGTATTTGTCTAGAACCACAATCACAGTTTCACGTGCAAAACTTACCTTATAATTTGCCTACCTAAGCAAAAAGAAAAAAAAACCACAACACCCCCCCCCCCAAAAAAAAAAACCAAACCAAAAAACAAAACCCACCAAAACCCTGATCTTTGGAGTTTCTTTGTTACATGAGAAAAATCAAGCATTTTTATAAAGGGCTTTATTTTGTTGTCTACATTCCAGAAGCTGTCCAGGAAATATATTATATTATTTTTGAAAGCGTAGCACTATCCTACTGTACTGTATAGCCTACCTCATGATGATATGACTCTGTTAGTAGATCTTGTTTTGTTCCTTTTCATTATTTATCTGCTATTACTCATTCAGCCCAGAGGAAAACCAATGTCTCAGAAATTGCTTTCCCACCCCAGTGCTGAGAAAATATTCATGCGGACAGTTTGTACAGATTAGTCACTTATACCTTCTTGTTTTTCCCTCTTGAGTATCTTAAAAAAAAAAAAAAGAAACAACTAAAAGTCTTACTATACCAGAGAAGACTTAGTTGTTTAAAGTAAAAAAATTGCTTCTATATTCCAACATCCATCTGTAAAAAAATCATGTTTATGTTAGTGATTAGTGTTAACACCTGTAGTTTAAATGTAGAAGGCCAATGCAGTAAACAAAATACTGAAGAGTAGATACTCTTAGCATTATGATTCAGTCATGTTTCATTTCAGCTGAATAGAAGTTTTTGCAGTTTATGGTTCCAGTTTTCCAGCTGTTTTCAACTTTGCAGTGCTTTCCAGAACATTTATTTGCCATTTGTTAGAAGCTTCTGGAGAACTGTTGTAGTCAAGTATGGACATGAGAGAAGAGAAAGAAAAGGACAGTAAAGGACTACAACTCCCTTATCACTGTCTGGTATAGCACCACCAACTCCCACAACAACGCTACACGGATGTAGAACAGCTGCTGCCAAAGCTTGATCAAGGTCGAGTCTTTTTCTTGTTGCGTGACCTACTCCCAGAAATTCTTAGGGGCAGGGAAATAACCCTGTTACCCCATTCCAAATAAGATACATCTCTACATATTGTTTATTATATAAAGATGAACATGATGTAAAAAGACTTCTCCACAGAATGGTTTCATAGTGTATAGCTAAGACCTATTTATGAATTCATTCATAAAGCCAAAATGATCCAACTAAATAAACAAAACAGGGAGCAGCCTAGAAAATAGGACTGTATTCGTTATATCTATTTTAATTGATTTCTCTTTTGACTTTTGGAATACAGCATAAACTTTATAAACATTAAGCTGCTTTGTTCATTATTTCTTAGAGATAGGTAGGGTTGATGTTGCTGATGTAAAGCTTAGACATACAGACACATGTTTCAACAAAGTACTACAGATGTCACCTAATAACACACATTATGCCTGCCCAAGGTTTTGATTTCTCCACAAACTTCTAAATTAAACTTATCTCAGGTGAAAAGAGGATATTTCTTAACTGGAAGATAGTCAAAGGAGATTTCTTACTATTGAAGAGTTATTTGCTCTTTAATCTTGAAGTAAGGTCTTCAGCGAAGAGGATTTTTTTTTTTTTTAAATACAATTGCTTAATTTGAAAAGAAAAAAAAACAAACATCAAATTGCAAAGTGATAAAAACCTGTAAAACCATTCAAGATCTAGTGGCTTTGTAGAATAATCCCTCTATTTTTTCTTATTAGTGCCTAAAATGTAATTCAAATAGAGACTTGTAGAACAGGTTGACTAAACTGAAGAACATTCTTGTCAGTTTGTAGGATAAAGTCTTGGGGGAGGGGGAGTGGGGCAGAAGAGGGAAAAAAGCTAGAACTGCACCATATGAATTCATTCATAAAGCCAAAATGATCCAACTAAATAAACAAAACAGGGAGCAGCCTAGAAAATAGGACTGTATTCGTTATATCTATTTTAATTGATTTCTCTTTTGACTTTTGGAATACAGCATAAACTTTATAAACATTAAGCTGCTTTGTTCATTATTTCTTAGAGATAGGTAGGGTTGATGTTGCTGATGTAAAGCTTAGACATACAGACACATGTTTCAACAAAGTACTACAGATGTCACCTAATAACACACATTATGCCTGCCCAAGGTTTTGATTTCTCCACAAACTTCTAAATTAAACTTATCTCAGGTGAAAAGAGGATATTTCTTAACTGGAAGATAGTCAAAGGAGATTTCTTACTATTGAAGAGTTATTTGCTCTTTAATCTTGAAGTAAGGTCTTCAGCGAAGAGGATTTTTTTTTTTTTTAAATACAATTGCTTAATTTGAAAAGAAAAAAAAACAAACATCAAATTGCAAAGTGATAAAAACCTGTAAAACCATTCAAGATCTAGTGGCTTTGTAGAATAATCCCTCTATTTTTTCTTATTAGTGCCTAAAATGTAATTCAAATAGAGACTTGTAGAACAGGTTGACTAAACTGAAGAACATTCTTGTCAGTTTGTAGGATAAAGTCTTGGGGGAGGGGGAGTGGGGCAGAAGAGGGAAAAAAGCTAGAACTGCACCATGGAGCAATTCTTTTGTTCAGCAGCTAGGGTAACTTACTGAAGAAAAACTCTGACACCTATGAAGGCACACTGTATTTATATTGGTTAAAACTATCATTTAACCAATATATGATGATGAACAATCTTAAACATTGATGAAGGAGATACAGTAGGCTAATGACCAGAAAAAAAACAGACCTTGTCTTTGGTCTCCCCTTTGACAGAAATAAGTCAAATAGCAAATCATCAATACATGCTTAAATTTCCCTACTCATAAAACAAGGGTAATTTACTGTTTGAAACAATTGTTGAAAAGCTCTGCCCAAAGAATTATGCATTGTTATTGCTAGGTGTGCAAATATTTTTTTCTTTTCAAATGGAAGGACAGCACTGAAAGGTCTACACATGAATCAATAATTGTTGTATTGGAAATACAGCTTTGAAATATCTTGGTGTTTCACTATGTAGAAACACATGCAAACTTTCTTTGGTCAGGTAGTCTATTTTCACCCTGCTATATGTACAAATAATTAGTAGCTTTCATCCTTTGTGGACAGATTGTCTCATTCTGTTCCCTTTGCACACAATACAGACAATCAAATGTTATGACTGAAGCACAGAGGAAATGATGAAGCCAAATTCTCAAAAATAAAAGAATGAAATGTAACTAGAGCTCATGATTTACTGAAGGCTTTTCGAATCTCTATTTAATCCATGGGATTTTTTTCTATGCAATTTATCTTGGAAGTTTTATCACTTACTATAAACAACAGAGGTGTACAGAAGTGCAATGTTTCTTTGAAGTCTTTTAGATTAATTTTTTTTTTTTTTAGTGAGCAAGGTGCAGTGGCGGCCTCTTAATTTAAGACATACCTTATAATTTAACATTACATTTAACACAAGAGAACATGAGTACATAGAATGTGGGAAGCATGATTCATGACTTATTCTGATTTTAATAATTTAATAATAAACTCAAGAAAGAAAAAAACCTAATCATACTACTGTTTTTACTTTGCTGAATTTCCATTTCATTTTATAGTGAAACATTCACAAGTCTTCTGCATGCAGCCCTGGTTTAACTGAAGTAAAAGGGTGTTTTTCCATTGGCATTAATGAAAATAAGATTTTCTGCTTTGCAGAAGTGTTGTACTTTCACGACCAGTGTAATCCAGCACAAATCCACTGCTACTGAAAAGACAGCCCCTCCTTTTTCACACATGCATCTACATGTTCTTGGCTAGGTAGTTTTTCCTCTTAGTAAAAGTAGTAACATAATCAGATCAAACAGATGCAACATTTGCAGCTAGCAATTTTTCAGCTTCATCAGTGTCCTCATATTTCACTAGTGGCTGCGTGAAACCTAGTGTTTCCACAAAACATGGCTTAGAAATACAAGAGGGAAAGAAAGTAGGACTGTCCCTTTTGACAGCATCACAGAACTCTATTCAATTTATATAGCTAGTAGAATTACAGAAGTAATATCCAGGGAGCAACAGCCAAGAGTTTGTGAACAAAACAACAACAAAAACAAAAATCTCTATATTGTATACAAGATCGTATTTAAAACACGGTATTTGACTTTTGTGAGAATATTGTATGAAACTGAAAGAGGAAAATGTATTTCAGTGATGACTAGAGCAGATTTGCCCTCCTATGGAGAAAAGGTTTGGGCAGGAATGTCTTTTCGGCTAAAGTGAGTTTTTGCCTACAAACTTCCTTTCTTGGCAAACAACTACGATGTATCATGCTGATCCATTATGGTAACCCTAGCTGTCACATTAGTCAGCCTCTAAGACCATGGGTGATGAAAGCAAATGAACTACCCTTTAAACTGCCACACATCTTTGTAATGGTATTTCCAAACTTTTTTAAAATTATTTTGTAGAAAAATCCTAGAATATCTAGAATTGGACATTTTAATGTAATGTTTAAGTTTTCTGCATATATTTTTCACAAACATTTAATCAGAAGACTAATAGCTTCCCATGAGTGTTAAAACACAAGGCTAATGGCATCAAGGATGAATATTCTTATGCAGCTAGTTTAATATCCACGTCTGAACAGAGCAACTCGTTTGCTACAGAGTTGTAGAGCAACTCTGATAAAAATGGTAATAGGAATTCTATTTCAACTGTGAACAATTAAGACTTGTGCTTGTATCTATTTTAAAAGAAAGAGACTAAAATATTAGTCTTGAAAGGAAGCAAAGATTTAAAACTAACAAAAATTTGTTGATTATTATAGAAGTGCCTGAAATGGTCAGAACTTCACAGTCCCAGAGGTATGATTAGGATGGGCTTTTTTTTTTTTTTTACACTTCACATCAATCTGATCTTTCATTTCCTCAAAAATACTGCACTGATGAAATAAATGTAATTTAAAAAAAAAAAAAAAAACAAACTGAAGACTGTTGTAATACTGAATCAGTTGATACTGAATCTTTAACCACCCCTGTAGTTACCATGATATTTAAAAAAAAAAAAAATTCTCTTCTTTGGTATATGACCACCTCATAGAAAAGTAATTCACAGTAAAGTGTCACATATCTACATTGAACCTTGAAAACTCTCATCTACAGAACATTGCCAATCTGTTCCAGGAAGGAACAAGAATAATTTCTAAGGTGTATGTTAAAGATAACTAAGAGAAGAAAGCTATGTGTTAATATTGTTACAGACACAGACTTCTAAACATCAGAAGTTTCACAAGTCTGAAAACTGAGGGAAAAAAAAAATAGTCTGTAGCTAGTTTTAAAGTTGCTAGCCTGAGTTTGCAGCAGCAGACTAGGTAGCACAGCCTATAGAGCTCAGTGAGTATAATTACTTCATAAAAGATAACTGGGTGGAAAGATAAGATAAAGTCAGGGAATTGGATGAAAGTGAGGATTTTCTGTCCAGGGAAACCTTCTGATAGTTCCACTCTTAACAATTCAGGGAGAAGATGAATCCCTTTTAGAGTAGTTTTTATTAAATGAATAATCTAATATAAGTATGCACAAAATATAGGAAGCAACATTCATTGTATCATGCGAGTGGAGTGGGGATAGTATGAGAGAAAGAGAGAGAAGGAGATCTGATGGTTCTCAGAGAAAAAAAAAGATGCAGATATTTGGCAAACACTACAAGGAATATAGGTCTGAAGCATATTTCATTATATTGCAACCTTTGCTTCTTTACCTCATGATCATAAACACCAGTAAGAAAAAGAGCTCTTGATTTATTATTATAGGCTATTATTGTTATGGGCAGAGAAATGTATTAACCCTTGGTAGCACAATTAAAATCACCAGGAGAGAAAAGAATTATTACACT
Source organism: Pygoscelis adeliae (assembly GCF_000699105.1). Taxonomy (NCBI): domain Eukaryota; kingdom Metazoa; phylum Chordata; class Aves; order Sphenisciformes; family Spheniscidae; genus Pygoscelis; species Pygoscelis adeliae. The sequence goes on along the minus strand of NW_008824044.1, from coordinate 222,270 downwards.
TCCCCCACATTAATACCTGCTCACTGAACTCAGGTTTTCCAGTGAGTTCAGTAGCTAGGTCAGCAGCTTGAGGATAATATTTCAACACCTTTTTATTAATTGCATGATGTAATCTTTAGTTACATGACTCTTAATTATGAAGAATTCAGCCAAACTTTTTTTTAAAGGTATCCTGTATCTTTACAGAAAATGTCTGCTTCAGATTAAGCCAGATAATTTTCTTTTGTCTAATCTATAAACATCATAGGACAAAATGAACCATTAAAACTGCATGTGTGCTTTTGTAAATGCTACTGTAAAGTCAGAACTTTCTATGATACTGCTGCAACTGTCTCACTCAACAAACCCTACAAAGGAAGAAGGCATTGAGGACATGTACAGGGGTGATGGGCTCATTATGGGAAGAATATAGGAAGCAACTGACTGTCACTCCCTGAAAACTTGGTTGTTTACAAAAGGCTGCTATCAACTCAAGAAAAGAAGATCAAGTTATGTGTGCCTATTCCTGTTGTAAAACTGATTTTAACCAGTAAGCCATTACCCTTAGGGGTTCCGCCCAGTGGCTAGAGAATTGGGTGAAAAAATATTGACGAGTAAATGGTAGAAAAGTATGGGGAAAAAAACCACCACACCGGAAAGTGATTTATGATATAGCTCAATCTAGGAACATATCCATAGAACATGTATCTAGTCACCAAAACCCTAAAAATCCTGAGGCAACACAGAGTCAGGTGGCTGATCATTTGGCTAGAAAAAATGTAGCACAAGACTCTGAGGCAGAAAAAGTACCTGGTTACAGGAATGGCTTGGACACACTGGGACCTATGATTTATTTCAACAGGCTGAGAGGAGAGGATGCCTGGTGGCAAAAGCTCCGGCAAAACAAACTCTAGATTTGTGCCACTTTTGTCAAACAATGGTACAGCACGTCACCAACATTTTACCATCTTCAGGGAAGGTAAACTAATCTGGGAAACTTGGCATGTAGATTATAATGATCCCTTAGAATGAACACCTGGAGGGTGGAAAGACATCCTTACAGGAGTAGAAATAGCGGTATAGGGAATGTGCACCCTGCCTAAGCTACCACTGGTCTTGCAACAGTTGCTGCTTTAAGCCAGTGGTTTGCTACTTTTCCCTTATCCAGAGAAATACAATCTTATAAGGGATAACATCTTAAGAATAAAGTAGTACAAGCCTGGTGTGGTTCAAATGTTGTACAATGGATTTTCCACCTACTGTATCAACCTCAAAGTAATGGGACAGTAGACCAATGGAATGGACTACTAAACCAGCAGCTACACAAGAGCAAATCTATTAATACTCTAAGTGGGGATCCTATCTGTGGGATCTTCTAAGTTGGCTACACAAGTGACAAACCCCCATGGGAAGTACCATAGATAAGGGATTCATATCAGTAGCTGCCCAAATCCCTGTTAAAACAGAAGTAAAACCCTCCTGAAGTCCATAAAATGAGATTGCAGTTGAACATTCAACTCGGGTTATCTGGGTGACTGTCCTTGTACAATGAAAAAGGAGTATGGGATGCTGTAACGCTAAAGGGAGTAAGTTAACAACTGAGATTTGGATTACGTCCAAGACCTGAGTGTTTTCTCTTGCAGAAACTGTGGCCTTACTGCATCACCACAGCAACACTGATAACTGGAACACATACCCAAAACTTGTCTCTAACAGATTCTGCCTTTTAACATTGCCTATGGAACAACTCAGGTATTGCAAATCAGTCATAACCCACCTTTAAAACTAGTTACATGACGAATACCATCTGTAACACCATAAGGACAAGTATTGACAGTAGGTGATAATGTTACATTAACCTTAAGATCTAAAGTTAACCTGAATTTAAGTATATGTAGTAACACTAGATGTGAAGCTGTACATGGTTGTGACAAGAGTGAAATGGCTACTACAGACATGCAAGGTAACTAATCATACACTAGTGGCCCACAATAATTGCACTAACTGTACACAATGAGAAAATAATACATGGCAATTTTTTCATAAACGCTCAATAATCTCTGGGCAAGTCAATATAAATGGACAAAATTAAGATACCATTTGTTCCTCATTGTGTATCTTAAAAAACAATCCAGACAGCTTCTTAATAAAAGTACCCTTCACTTAATGCAATTGCGTGATGGACAAGAGCCTATGATTATGGCTCCAAAGTTAATGACAATGAACGTACATTTGAACTTAACCAATGTATACACTACTGCATAGAATAAAACTTCCACTGATTATAGTGACCATCTTTATGACTGGTGCCTACAAAGTCATAGACCCATAGGACATAGAACTAAAAGAGACATTATTCAAACTCTGTTGGGTGAAATTGGTATAAGAACTGAATTAATTTCATACTGAAATCCTAGCAAATAAGTTATCAGTATTAGGAGAAACTGAAGCTAGGGTAACCAGAATGATCTGGAAAATGCCTAGAGGAAAAAGAAGTAAAAATATGATAATAATGAACACACTGCTTATGTTAAAGCAGTGCCACCAGGTCAAAGCGAGAGCAACATCTACATAAGACACGGTGGACAGGAAGAGATAAGGGCTGATATCACCTGCAGCCATCATCTCCTGCATCTTTGCAAAGTAACTGTCCAGCAGTTTCTTCAGAATCCATTAATGCATGGAAATGCTATAGACCAAACTTCCGAGATGAAAAGTATAAATACGTCAGCTTACACCTAAAGTTTTTGAAGAAGATCCAATATCAGTCGGACTGCTGAGGCTTTCATGCTTGCCAGTGTGATACAGGGAACACCCCCACCATGACGGACGAGAAAGAATGAGCAGCCTCACCATCAGCTCAGTAACTGTTTTGTTCATAGGTGAGTTACAAATTAAAGAACTTGTGAGTTAGAGAGTTCATGAATTAACAAAATAATGAATTAGTGAATTCACATGTTGGACCAGTCTGTACAAAGATGATTCAGCCATTGTTCGATGTCTTTGTACGTTGTGGTGGGGTTTTTTTTGAGGGGGGGGAGGTGTTTGGTTTTTTGTTTTTTGTTGTTTTTTTTTTTAAATGAGCTCATAAAGTTTAATTTACAGAGTACATTGTGCTATAAATTTAAGAGATCCAAACAGAGCATGACAACATATGCAGATTATCATACTTCCACATTAGACCCATCTGGGTCTGATCATGGTGTCTGTTAGTAAGTTAAGAAAATTGTTATTTCAGAACTGAAAATTAAAGAAGGTGATTTCAAGACTTTTCACGGCACAGCCAAAGTTCATTCTGTTTATTTTTTCCACAGCTTTAAAACATAGCAATATTAAACCATATGGTATATTTTTAAGTTTATGTTTGTCCTAAACATTATATTCTTTACATGCGTCATAACTAAAAATCAGCCAAAAAAAGTGTTCTGAAGAGACAAACAATGAAAATTATTTACTTCCTGCCAGGAGTTATCTTTTTTTTTTTTCTTCTTCCTTTTTACATTTCTCTAGCTGCATTCCTTTTAATATCAAAATATCAAAAGTAATCTAATTTATTTCCAAAACCCATTTCATTTACTCCTCATGGCTGGTAACTAAAAACACTTATGCTGTGAAAACCATTAAATATAAAGTTAAGTTTCTAACTTCACAAAGAGAAAAGTTTGTGGGTTTATGGGGTTTTGGTTTTGGTTTTTTTTGTCCCATTATGAAATCTGTAAAGTGCCTGAAAAAAAGCAGGTTTTCTCACCGTACCAATTTGGAAAGTATGGTTTGTTAAGTGTGTCTTTGAGATCAAATGAAATCACAGCCACAATTCATTAATGTCCTGACACATAAGATAAAAATTGTGCAACCTCATCTTTCTTCTGTAACCTATCCTCAGCCTGAACTTTTGAAGCCTAAGAGACAGTGTCATACCTAAATCTTAATTTCCTTAATTTTAAAAGTTCTTAAAGGACAGGATTAAAACTCAGATCTTTTATCAAAAAAAAAAAAAAAGAAAACAAAGATAAAACTGAGGGAAAATAAACCCAAAATATTTAGACTGGCTGAGAAGGAGTAAAGACAGAAGTGCTGAGTAAAGTCTTATACATTTCCTATAGGTCTGGCCAAATATAAAATCTTGGGAAAACTGAATATCACTATTTTTTTCATTATTTCCTTACAGTATAAACACCTTTGCCTTGCAAATAAGTAAATGAATAAATTTAATCTCAGAAGAGTTTAAAAAGTTCCAGAGGCAGTGAAAGGAGTAGGACCAAATGTAAGTCAGCACTTGTTAGTAGAATCTGTGCAAAACTGAAGTCAGATCCCACTTCTGAGTTGCTAGATGATGATCACTGAGGGAATAATATGACAGAGAGAAAGGTGGCAAAAAAAAGAAAAAAAAACCCACCCAAGTTTCAGCTTGGCCTTCTATTGAAAAATCCAGAAACAAAGTCTGTTAACTACTCTATCAAGCCTAAAAAGTTCAAAAACAGAAAGTAACTTCAGGAAAATGGTAGTTCTGTAGGAAAAATTGCATTTTACTACTATATAAAGTGTTGTGACAGTCAAGGTTACAAGCTCAAGAAGTAGGCCCATGTGAACCTCGTGAGGTTCAACAAGGCCATGTGCAAGGGCCTGAACTTGGGTCAGAGCAACCCCCGCTATCGATACAGGCTGGGGGATGAAGGGATTGAGAGCAGCCCTGCCGAGAAGGACTTGGGGGTACTGGTGGATGAAAAGCTGGACATGAGCCATCAATGTGCACTTGCAGCATAGAAGGCCAATTGTATCCTGGGCTGCATCAAAAGAAGGGAGCAGCAGGTCGAGGGAGGTGATTCTGCCCCTCTACTCTGCTCTGGTGAGACCCCACCTGCAGTACTGCATCCAGCTCTGGAGCCCTCAGCATAAGAAAGACACGGAGCTGTTGGAACGGGTCCAGAAGAGGGCCACAAAAATGAGCTGGAGTACCTCCCATATGAGAACAGGCTGAGAGTTGGGGTTTTTCAGCCTTCTTGGAGAAGAAAAGGCTCCAGGGAGACCTTATTGTGGCCTTCCAGTACCTAAAGGGGGCCTACAGGAAAGATGAGGAGGGACTATTTATCAGGGAGTGTAGTAATAGGATGAGGGGTAGTGGTTTTAAACTAAAAGACGGTAGATCCAGACTAGATATAAGGAAGACATTTTTTACAATGAGGGTGGTGAGACACTGGAACAGGTTGCCCAGAGAGGTGGTGGATGTCCCATCCCTAGAAACATTCAAGGTCAAGTTGGACGGGGCTCTGAACAAGCTGATCTAGTTGAAGATGTCCCTGCCCAAGGCAGGGGGGTTGGACTAGATGACCTTTAGAGGTCCCTTCCAACCCAAACCATTCTATGATTCTGTAATTCTGAAGTACCCCCGGAAAGTATAATATTACATTAGCAGTCCACGTATAGCTAAATTCTCAGGAGAAAAAGCAAAGGATGAGCACATTAAAGGTAGTGACTGAAATGCAATAAGCCACAGAGGGATAGTAAGTGAAAGGACTACTCAGGAATACATGAAGTTTTTACTGTTTTAGTCAGGAACAAGACAGGATTATCCAGAAACCAAAAGGAAAATAAAGCAATGACCAGAATGCTGAAATAAGCATTTTCCACTGTACAACAATATTAGGTATACTGCTACTTGGTATTCCAGTATTCATAGTAGGAAACAGAAATTCTCTGACTCCAGAGGAGGAATTCTTTCTATTGTTAATAGTTCCTTGCTTCTCCTGAAGGTTTTCATAATTCGTATGAAGATAGGTAGCATAAAATTTTATATATAAAAATTTATAACTTCACAAAAAGAAATGTGAAGTAGCCCTGAAACAGCCCTTAGGCTGACCACGTCAGTCGCATTGCCAGTTTATCCTCATTTCCTATCCTTCCCCATAACCTACTCCAACCTTTTGAAATAAGATTTACAATTCCAAGTGGAGGTTGTCCTGCCCATTTTAGAGAAAAAAAATCTCTAGTCTGACAGCAATTCTGTTGAAACAAAGGCATGCTACATAGAAGTCCCGAGTAATCTGCTGTGAGCAGGGGGGCTGGGTTAGATGATCTCTAGAGGTCTCCTCTAACCTCAGCCATTCCATGATTCTCTGAGTAGTGTGATTTCTGAGGAACTGTGCATGCCTGCTTATTTCAGTTTTAACAACGTTGCCATAACAGCTAGGAAACCAAAAGAAATCAAGATCACGGATTTTGAATCTCTGAATACATAACTTTTAGCCAAAAGGTTCACAAAACACCATGTAAGTAGAGAAGTGCCATAAGAAATAAACCCATTTTGTGATAACACTGAACCACCTTAGAAGCAGCAATTCTGCATTGTTGTCAAGAACGTACAGTATATCCATATTTTTGACTTCTGCAACTCTTCCAGCTAATTTCTTTTTTTAAATCAAGTAATTTTATAATGTAAATAACTTTTAGTAGGAAGAATATAGGAATATCCTGATTTATTGTTTTTCATGTGAACATATTCATGCTCTAGAAATTTCTTCTAAACAACTTGATTCTTGAACTTTTAAAAAACATCAGCAGATTACGTGAAAAAAAAGTATTTTGTTTTCAATGTTGCATATTATAAATAATGATTTGTTATTTACATACTTCTAAACAACAAAATGTTGATATTCCATTAGATGTATTAGTATCAGAATTCCCTCACACAGTTACAGAAAAAATAAACACATTGTGTCTCCTTAAGAATTCAGCGACATATGGAAATGAGTTTCTCTTAACTATATTCCCATTTAATCCACTTTTGCTTCAAAAAACCTGCCAATTTGTGTTATGTTTCAAGGAGAGTGATGTGTTTTCTTGGAATTTTCTTGCTTCCATTCCAAACTAAAAAAAAAACAAAACCAACAAACCACAACCAAACAAGTAAAAAAGCCACAAAGCATGCAACAGTTGACACTGACATATCTAAGACTGCTACAGTCCACTCTTGAAAATCTCTAATTTGCTAGGAATTTGATCATTTTATGGGATTACATTTATATTGCTTCTGTAATAGGTATCAGCGTCTACACACTCTCATCCATGCATCAAATGCATATATTGTAGAAAGAAACACCATTTTAAAATATCTTGAGATATGAAAACTGTTTGCATATTAACAACATAAAATTCAACTGGGTAACTTTCCCACTTCTATTATTGCAAGTCTCTTTGCTTCTTGTTTTCGGGAGATAGAGGAGTAGAAATGCTGATACACAAAAAAAAGGTTTGTTCTTAAAACAAGTTTGCAGAAAGCAAGAGACACTCAAAAGAACATCTACTATTCACACACCAGATAAACTCATTTACAGATTCAAGCGTTAAGTATTTAAAGCTTGGAATAATGTAATACTTGGCTAGTTTGGAATCAAGCAGCAACTCACAAGACAGACACTGGATATACGCAAAACCAGAGATTTATTTAGTTAAGTATAAGCAAAAATTTTAAGAAAAATTAAATCCAGATAAGTACTACAATACAGAACTACTCTGAAAATAAGGACTGTTACATTATATTTCACATGTTGAAGGGTGAAGGGTTAGCCAGATTGTTTGTTCAGATTCGCAAGACAAATCCCTATGAAGGATTACCCTTTTTCATCTTTAGATATTTCTCTTCCTTTCTGAGAAAAGATCTGTGGTGCATGCCTAATACTTATTATTCTCAGGCATGCACTTGGCTTCTTATAGAGATATGACGCCACAAAATTTTCTTTTGTCCCTCTTCATCATTTTCTAAGTTAATTGAATTAGAAGCAAACTAATAGTCTTATTTCCACTATGGGGTGGGCCCTGATATAGTAATGTGGAAAGGCACAGCTGTAAGGCACAAGGAAAAAGGTGAAAGAAGAATGTGTATAAGCCTTGGCTTTGTCCCCATAAACCTGTTCTGCCAACATAAACTGCAAATGTGCAGAGCACTGTGTGTGAAGAAAGTGGTGAACAAGATAATCAAGCATTCCCAGATACTTCCCAGGCTGAAGGTCAATTCTAAGCACAGGTGGAAACAATCCAGAAGAGATATGTCTGTAACAGCAGCAGTTAGTGACTTGCAGGAAACACTTAATTCTCCATAAAGTTCCACAAAATTTTATATTTGGATTGATGCTTTTATTGAAACTATTACCTTTACTGTGGTTCCTGTAACCATGAGGTATTACATATTTCTCTCAATGTGTGAACTGCTTCTGTAAAATATAGTGGAAACTTTCTATGCCAATAGGAGAATTTGGCCACAGAAGCAGTCAAACCAGGATGGCTAAAAGCTTTTAAGAACTAAACGTTTTTTTCTTTCCACATTAGAAGAATAAAAACACCCCTAGGTAAAGACATTTTATTCTTTTAAGTTACGGTAAGACATAAGGTGCCAACAATTAAAAGCTGTAACCAAGAACAAGAATTCTTTCACAGCTTATCTCACATTATTGTTGCCAATGGTCTTTTTAGAGGCTCTTGCTCAAAATGAAATGCTGTAATTCTCTTTGTAAAAGGACGCACCAGAAGAGAACTTGGTCCACTTGTCTGTGGTCCTATGTACTGCTTTTCCTTTTAACATTTTCTGCCCATGTCTAAATATCCATTTTAAAGTGAAATCCTGTTCACTGTTTCAATTTCTTTTTAAACACATGAATATATTTTATATAATATTATACAGATTATCTACATACTGTGCACATATGCATTCATAAAAAAGACAGTCATAGATTACAATAAATTTAAAGACTAAAAAGTTTCTACTCTTTTTCCTTTTTTGGCTGCTACTGTCAATAAACTATAAGCAGTTTGGATACTACTTCAAGATGAGAACCAGTATTATATACTCATTGTGATTTAGGTCTACTGGTTAACCACAAGTCATTACATATCATTGCAATATCTTCCAAGAGCTTTTACACAGACAAGCTGATGTTTCTTCACGTCTTTGAAGTTGTATTCAAATCCTTAGGATTAAATATGGGTAACAAATATTTGTACATACAGATGTTGTCATTTACTACCCATAAGGCCAAAAGAAGCTCTGAAGTACTGCTTTAAATATCATTTACAGTAACTTAATTTCCCCAAGAATGTTTTGTTTGATTACAAACCTTCATAATATATCAACCATAGTTTTATACATTTGAGTCTGCAGAATTGATATTCATTTCTCAGCTACTACACTTGAAAAAATAAATTGTATACATCAGATACAATCTGAGTTCTAATCTAATCTCATTGATTCTGTGTGGAGATTGGTAATCTACCATGAAATACGTTTATTTTCTGAATGATGCTCTGTATGATTGTTAGAAAAGACAGGCTATGAGTAATATTCTGAATAATAACTTCAATTCATACCAAATTCATAGTGTATTTAAACTAAGACAATATTAATTCATACAAATGAATAGAGATTTTTTTTAGAATAATAGGCATCTTGTTCTTCAGATACAATGAGATTTGCTCTTAATCACATTAAAATGGTTTCCGATTTTTTTTTTTTTTCAGCAGTTCCACAGCTGAGGCAAAGAATAACCAAGTGCACGAGTCTTCTTCCTGTCTCCACAGAAAGCAAAGTCAGTTTCAGTGGGTGTTTAACGTGACATATATTTTTTACTCCACATTGAAATGAACAACAGTGTTAAAGGTGTCATAACCCCTTTATTGGAGGCAAGTAGGCTAAGCAGGTAGCTTCTTACACTGCTCAGCTCATTTGCAACAGAACCAGTTGTCAGTCAACAACACAGAATCTCAAAAGACTCCACACAAACAGAATTGCCAGTGTGTTGTTACAGGACATGCAGCTCAGCCAGTACACACATACACTATCATCTTGCTTATGCTGACAGACAGCCCTTTGACAGGACACAGAAGAATCTCTTTTATGGATTTGCTCTGAACTTTCCAGAAGGAGGGAAGACTCCAGAATTTTATGGGAATAATATCCAAGACATACATCATCCACAAGGTTAGATCTGTCTTTAAGCATGTCATTCATTATCAGTTTTAAAAGTATTTTTAAAATTTGCAAGCATTAAAGCCAGTTGTAAATTAAAGTCAAAGAAAGCTAAAAACATTTCATTCAGCTGTTCATTTTCATCCAGTGTGTTTGTTAATCAATTTAAGATATCCGAAACAAATATTTGCAAGTAAGCTTTAAATAAGCTTACAGGACACTATTCTGACCAAAGACCATTGTATCATGTCAGGTCCTCAATGGTTAGTTTCCTTTTCCAGTCATTACTAACATTAGCGTTCTACTATTTAATGTTTTATTTATTTGTTTGTTTCTCTTAAAAAGCCAAATTATTCTCTTTGTGAGAGCCTCTGTAAGTTCTTATTGGGTACAGCCAAAATTTAAGATGCCCAGCTACTCCCAAATGGCGCTGAGGACTTGAAAGACCTATGGGGGTTTTTTCCACATTTTTCAGATTGGGCTATAGAACAGGTCAGTTGGGCTCCTTTCAGTTTCAAAAGGAAGTTGAAAAAGGCAACTGAAGACAGACTTCTTTAACCATCGTGAAGAGCACTTTACTGAACAAGAATTAGGCTAGACACAATGCTAAAACCTGTCCACTCAAACAGTAGAGGTCACTTAAATGTATAGAAAAGCTTCATTATTTAAAAAAATTATCACAAGTTTGCTTCTAGAGTTTATACCACATTTCTAACAACTTTTTGTATGTTACTCAGTTGAAAATTGTTTTTAAACTGGATAGATTCGCTTTCATCTACAGGCTTTTTTGTTTACTAACAAAACAACACTGAGGGTTGTTTGGGTTTGGGGTTTTTTTTTTTCCAATGTGTGAAGATGTAAAGGCATATCCCTGAAAAATTAAGTTTTTAATGCCTGCTTATATTCTGACAAATTCTTCAGTTTTGTAAAATTTGTGACAGTATCTTAAAATCATATACTTTATGAAGTGAGAGATTAATAATTGTCTTGTTATAGTTGTAATCATTATGATCTTTTTTATTCAAAACATGACCTACTTTGAAAAAACAATTTCATAACACTGGGAGTAGGGAACATTAATCACAGATATCTGATGCATTGTTTCTGACCAAGACATAAAACATTCCAGTGCTTATTAGGACAAAAAACAATTTTTCTTCAAAACACTACTCAGAGTCTATCTGGAAACAAGTGATTTTTTCCCACGCACATAAGCAGACAAGTGAGAACGTTCATGAATATTTTGTTTTCTCTGGGTCAGAGCCTATCCCTTTGGCTTGTTCAACTACTTTGATATAGTTGTATCAGAATTAACAATTCTGTTGCGCAGAGACATGCTCAGTTTTATCAGAATAGTTTTAGAAGCCGTTTCTTCTAGAATTAAGTCTCTTTAAAGAATGTTCTTTAAAAAAAGATTACTTCTTGGGCATTTATATGTAATTATTCTTAATTGTCCTTAACCACTGTAGTATTTTAACACCATCTTATGTCTTTCAACGGTTCAAGGACTCCTTTGTGGGATTTAATGCTGTAAGATAGAATCCTGTGATGACTCCAATTCCACTACATTGTCTTTGAGGGAAAGGTACTTAAGAAATAATTCATATTGTCATAAGCGCCATGGTTTTACAATTACTAGAGTGGTCACATAAAATAATCCACAAAGTACCATGTGCTGTATCCTAGAGGTCACTTAAATGCATAGAGAAGCATCTCTATTTATTCTCTACAGTGCCCACAGTAGGCCATTGAGTAGCCCCATCAAAAGAGAAGAAATTAATTTACAAGTATACTGCAAATTTTCTTTTGAATATTGTCCTTCAGACAGAAGGGAAGTTGGCATCCTTTTGCCAACACAGGTACCTACAAAAGTTATGGAGAAACCTTCAAGTCAACTGAAAATACATTTTAAAAAAATAATCAAAACAATAAGAGCTTTCATGGCGCTTCCTCCCTGGTATTCCTCCAGTAATGTGATTGACGTTAAATAAGAACGGATTTGGCATAAAACCTGCATTATTTAACCCAATATAAATCAGACCTAGATTACTCAAATCAGCATGAGCAGAGAATCAAGCTGTTCAGGGAGGATCATATTCAGGATAAACCAGTCAATGAAAGATTATTGTATGGACTAAAAAGAGAATAGGAACAAAAGTGTCCTTTGCTTAGAGACCCGCTTTTCCAAAGGACTGTGGAATATGGTCTCTAGTATGCCTTAACAGAAAATTAATATCAAGATAATGCAGTTTCTATATACTGATACATCTTTATGTAATGTCAGTTAAATAAAAAGTAAATCTCTGTTGTACAATCCTGTTAATACCTTATTAAAATACA
>NW_008824044.1:202035-209908 GCF_000699105.1 Pygoscelis adeliae | reverse complement strand
CCGGTAAGGGTCCCTACAAATGGAATGGACTATTAATAACAATAAAAGTGTGGTTTAGAAGCTAATTTGCCTATTTTGTTAGTTATATAGAAGCTTACCAGACATAACTGTAACTGCAACAAAGATGTCCTGTCTTGGGAATGCAGGAAAATCTTTGACATCAAAGCAGCCCTTACAAAATTGTGATATTAATGCTCGGTTTTCAATTACCATTGTAACTCACTCAGTTAAGTAGAGTGGAAGATTCAAAGCTGAGAAAGAAGAGTAAGAACAAGGAAACTAAAGAATAGACAATCATTAAAGAGTATGGACACTGGGAATTTATAGGAATACATGTTATGAATCAATCCACGTTAGGAAAACAAAACACACAAACTTAAATTGAGGATTTCGATATTACTCAAAAGTCTGTTGTTATTCTTTCTTCTCTTTTCTCTATTTTGCTAAAATATAGTTTAATATAAATGCAAATAAAGTACTTTTCCCTGTTTTCCATGAGACTTCCCTTAAAACTGCCGTTTCCAAATGCAGTTTGCTCGGGATACCTCCATCATAGAAAGGCAATTGCCTTTAGACCCACTGGCGACTACTTACAAGATGGATCACATTTGTGGAATTCACAATGCACCGTAACCAGACCCACAGCCTTTTCAATTAAAGTAACAATAATGACATTAGTAACAGCACCTTTCACATGTCTATAAATGATTTACTGGCATAGAAGGAACTGTTTCCTACCTCCTCTAGGGAGCCAAATTTCACATCTCTCTCTGAAGTACCTTGCATTGCACAAACAGGGATCCTTGGAACAGAGTTCATGCTTGTCTGACCTTTTTTAAATACCTTGATGAAACTGTTAGTGATGGACAGCAAGACATGTCTACCGAGCAACTGAAAAGCTTGTACGCACCATGGTGCCCTGTATTCCTTTTCTTGATGCTGGAGTGTTCAGTGTGTTGTTTGGAGTTGTTAAAGCGGACAAAATCAAACCAAACAATGAAAAGCTGCACTATACACTTCAGAGAACATGTTACATGTGCCTGTTCACAGATCCAAATAACGTAGCCTGAATGTCAATGTTAGAATCGCTTTTACCTCGGAATTCTGCTTATACTTTATTCAGCTATACTATTGTAGTGACTTCTTCATTTATTAGCAATTGGTATAAGTATTTGATATAGAAAAAAAGGCAAAAAAAAGTAGAAAGCAGTATTTAAATAAAAACCAATATATGCTTCTTTGCAAGAATATTTTATAGGCTACAAAAATATAGCTAGTTGAATTAAAATTTGCACTAGTAGTTTTTCCTGATAGAATATTGCCTTAAATGTCCATATGTTCTTGCCAATCATACTTCAGAGGAAAAGGGTAAAATAAAACTTGTTTAATAAAAGTGGTAGTAGACATTGCTTTTCATAAAGCATTCATAATAAAGCAATTTGGAACATAAAATTTTATTTTTTTGTTTTGTTAAATTTAGCAGATACTAATGGAATAATGGTTATCAATATGGAATTATTATTGTGGGTAACATTTTCTAGTCTCTTCAACCCACAGAAGAGTCAACTATCAACAATCAAATTCGTACACTTTAAATGATTCCAAGATCTACCCCTCTTGGTGCTGAAGTCAATGACAGTGTTTTTCTGTTCATTACCAGCTGCTTTAGAGTATTCATTTTCTAGCGATTTATTTCTCAGATCTACCTGAAGTTAACATTAATACTTCATATTTAAGGTGAAAGATTCAAATTAAAAACTGGTTACATGCAAATACATGAAAGTGTCAGGCATATTATTTCACATTTTTCACTAAGTTTTTCACAGAATTCTCTGGGAGGTTTCATGACAGAGTGATATGACTAGTTCTATTAATGATACCTAATGTATTATAGAAATCCTTTTATCTTCATTATATTATCTAAAGAATTGCATTCAGAAACTAAAAAAAAAAAGTAAATTTTCTAACATAGGTAATTCAAAACAAAAGCTAGGCTTCTAGCAATAGGATTATTTATAGCAGATTCTGCTTCACAAAATGGTTGTGAGAATCAGTGCCAACTAAGACAGACAAAAATGCAGCTATCTGGATAGTCAGTAGGAGGCCTACTATCTATCAGTATTTAGTATTATATAACTAAATACTGTTTGTATTTTTTGTTACATATGCTTACTAAACTCATCAACGTTACTTTTGAAATTTGACCCTTGGTTCTCATTGGCAATGGATCATCCATACAGTCTCATATCATCTGGGATATTTGCCTTTCAAATAATGACAAACTACATATCTTTGTCCAGCATCAACAAATCATAGTATCAATAAATTATATTTCACTGCATTAGAATAATATCATATAGCTAAGAACACACTTTTTTCTTATCCTATCATCACATGTTTTCTGAAGGAAGTTAGGATTATACAACTCATTAGTGGAATTTATGAAAAGAAAAACACTGTGAAAACATTGCTTTCTAACAAAAAAACGCAACATAAACTGCTGCAAACACATAACAGTATTCTCATGACACTTATGATCATAATACCAATAATGATTAAAAGTTACCAAAGCTTTACCAGTTTATCTTATTGCAGATGAATTTCACATAGTGATTTAAAAAAAGGTTTTCAGTATTGAAACAGTATAATCCTTAAGCTTTCTGCCTTTATACTAATTTCTGAATCAAAAATAAGAAATAACCATTTAACAAACTGCCACTTCGAAAATTTTTAAAACTTACCTGGTTATGGTAAGTAAGGATCCACCTATATCTGAAAAACAAGCTATGTTTAATGGGGTGTTACAATTAATACTATCCGATAGTAGTGAAAAGGACAGAAAAGAAAAATCTAGCTAGATCTAACTTAGCCACATATTTCAAATACTATCTGTTTTCTGATCTTCGATACTTTTGCTGGGTATTTCAGATTGGGTTACCATCATGCTGATGGTAAGGAGGAAAACATACTTTGTCCCTGAAGAGAAATACAAAAATTAAACAGTAAACCCACAAGCTTAAGACCCCTTACCCTCTGGGTTTGCTGGGCTCCTCTTGCTTCTCAGTTACAGACACATGTGTAAACAACAGAATTTCCTGCATCCTTTTCTCATCTGCACGGTATTGGGACTTGGCCAATGGGATTATTTACAGCATTAAGGCCACTCCACAGTAACTTGAGAAAGATTCTCATTGGTCAGGCTTTATCAAAACTAAAACCACATTTTTATTTTAAGTACTAAGTACAAGTCATTTATTCAAAATAAAACTTTGTGCCATATTGTTCTTCACTAAATATTGCTTTATTCAGTTTTTATTTCTCCCTCCCTTTCTCAACTGAAGACTGTGACCCCAGTCCACCAAATATTATGTATAAACCTAAATTAATCATTCTAATCACAGTAGTTATGCAAAGGTACTAGTCTTTTCCAGGTTGGGTGGATCCTTATTCCACTACTTCATCTTAGTATATCTCCTGAGTTTTAAATATCCTATAATAAGCCTCGTTTTTCCCTCTGTATGACTGTATGTCATCTAGCTAATACATATATTTTCATAATTGACTCAATAATTAGCCAGAGGCTGTTGGATATTATTATGAAAAATTGTAGTATTTTAGATTATCAGAGACATGAAAAGAACATGGTGAGGAAAGATTAAAAAAAAATGGATTTTGAAAAGCTCATTTCTGAAAAATTAAATACCTTTGCATTAAAATTTATAGTTACAGTATTAAAATAGGAGGCAAGAAATATTTCTTTAAAGAATATAAGATCAAATGTTTTTGTAACTGACACATGACAAAGCATGACACCACTGTCCCAAGACTGATATCACAGGCCACCTAAATGGCAGGTCCTTGAGGCATAAAACTGACCTAGTTAGACACAGCTGAAATGATTTGCCATAGCCCTGAAAAGCTAAATATTTCTAATTTAAAAAAAAAAAAAACCACAAAAAAAACCCTCATCATGTACAGAATACTGACAATTCCTATGTCACAATCTCAGACCGAGAAGCCAGATTTCTTTACTCACAGTTTTAAGGAACTTATCTCTACTTCCCTACTAACACCCCATCATCTTTTAACAGAAGTATAGCGGATAGTCTTTTCATCATGAATAGTAGCTACGGCTGCAGGACTCTTCACTTAAATAAGGGGATTATCTGATACTAGGATTTTTTAAATTTATTTTAAAGAAATGAACAAGCAAAACCTCCCACTCCCATCAATTACATGGGCATTATGTGACTTTTGTTACTCACAAAATCTATTCCACTGCCAGGAGACAAAAGACATTCAGTAAAAAAGGTGAAAAAAAAAGCCCTAGACATTTCTATTAAAAAAAAAAAACAAACACAATCCACCCAAACAAACCAAAAAACAAGCAACTGAACAACTCCCCCCCCAACCAAGCCAATGAAAAAAACCCCAAACCCAAAGCAAAAGACCACCAAAACAAAAAAACCACCACAATACCAAACACCTCAAGTTTGTATCAAATTAAAAACAACAAAACCCAAATCCAAACAGTAAAATAATAAGAGAATAGCTACTTTATGCATCTTCCATGGTTTCTTTAGCAACTACATATATCTCACCTCCCACTAGAATACTCTCTGGCGACATTCCATTATTCCCACTGTAGAAAATCAATTTGCATTTTAAAAATCAAGTTATGTACACATCATAATTTACATGGTATGTTATTCCTTTATAACTTGTAACATGTCAACCCATTCACGAGATACAGAACTCACTTTCCACCATTCTTCAGTTACTGCAATCTCTGAATGAGTCCAAGAAACCTGTTCCATTGCCCACATGCAAATTCTCAGTTTCTAAACAAATTGATGCACATTCATTTTATCCAAGAGGAAGTTAAGCAACTTTGATCACAACTGAAAATATCTTCACAAGTGAAGATCTGTAACAGAGAATTTATCATTCAAAAATTTAAATAAAAAAATAATGAAAAAAGTGTCAGTACACCATGTGAAGGAAGTAGTACTGTTGGAAGTACTGCTAAGTATATGTTGAATTCTTTGCCATGGTTGTCTTAAAAATCCCCAAAGCCTCTTTTTCAGCTCTTTTCTCCTGGACAACCATTTAAAAAAAAAAAAAAAAAAAAGAAAAGAAAAAAAGGACCACTGTCATTAACTACTTTTTGGGAAGGAAAACCATACTCATCAGGAAAAAAAGGCACAAAAAGAATTATGCATAATAGACCAATAGCAAAGCTATAACCAAAACACAGGTTCTACCCTGTTACACTCTGTAGTAATCACCAATCTTGGAGGAATCTTGATTTTATACCATTGTTAATCATGCATTCAAATTTAATTAAAAAAATTACACTGTAAATTTGGGAAGTTACCATGTGAAATTGTATGGACCAAACTATGCAGATGACGTGCTATAAACTTTGATGAAACATATCATCAACTTTGATAAGAGAATCAAATTAAAAGAAAAAACAAAAAACAAAAAAACCCAACAAAACCAAAAACTTTTCATACTAAACAAACTTGTGGATTGCAACTCTTCATGATGCTAGGGAACTACTAGGGTGTCCTGGTTTCGGCTGGGATAGAGTTAATTCTCTTTCTAGTAGCTGGTACAGTGTTGTGTTTTGGATTTAGGATGCAAATAATGTTGATAACACACCGATGTTTTAGTTGTTGCTAGGTAGTGTGTATACTAGTCAAGGACTTTTCAACTTCCCATGCCCTGCCAGCGAGAAGCTGGGAGGGGGCACAGCCAGGACAGCTGACCCCAACTGGCCAAAGGGATATTCCATACCACATGATGTCATGCTCAGTATATAAACTGGGGGAAGTTGGCCAGGGGAGGGGTGACCACTGCTCGGAAACTGTCTGGGCATCGGTCAACGGGTGGTGAGAAATTGCACCGTGCATCACTTATTTTGTATATTCTTTTATCATTACTATTTTCCCTTCCTTTTCTGTCCTATTAAACTGTCTTTATCTCAACCCACAAATTTTACTTTTTTTTTCCCCGATTCTCTCCCCCATCCCACTGCGGGTGGGAGAGCGAGCAAACAGCTGTGTGGTGTTTAGCTGCCTCCCAGGTTAAACCACAACATAGGGAAAATACTACGAGGTACTATTAGGGAAAGGTAGCAGGGAACCTGACACACCTATGGTGCTAGATTTGATAAGCAATTTTAAATGTTTACTGAAGAAAAACAAGTGGAATAGTCAGTTATTTTTATATTTTACTTGCAAATATATTCTTCCTTTTTAGTCTCATTTGACCATTGACATTGATGTTAGGCCTATCACTGTAATAATTACAGAACAGATGTTGCCAACATGCAAGCTTGCTAACACATAGCCTGCACATAGGGAGATGAATTGTTTTCCTAGAAATTTCCAGGTATGTAAACAATTCTTAGCAAGTTCATATTAAGAACATTCATACGCTCATCAAGAGAATGAGACTGTGGTCATTATTTTTGTAAGAAAATTGTACTGAGAAAATATGCTAAAGACTGTAGGCAGCATCAATAATCTAGAATATATGTTTTAATACATGGCATAAGCTGTCAGCTGGACTGTTGCACCCCTGACTAGTGTGGGATAGACTCCCTTCATTTTGAGTACATTTGAACTTTGGCAGCATGCCTGACCTGCTTTTCCAAGATCCACAGAGAAGCATTAACAGAACATGAAAGCCAAGTTTTGAGTTTTTAAATGTCAAGACCCATCCCTTTGGGGTCACAAAGGAAGAGACCTGATCCTTTTCAGGATTACTGAGCCAATGAAGAAGATTATTTAATTTGTCTCAGAGGAGAAAGTTAGAGCAAGTCTTTTTCAAAACATAGAAGTTAATATTTGCTATATTGATGCAATTTCCTTGGCAGATGTAAGAAGTTAAGTTGCATTACTGTTTAAAACAAAAAAGGTCTTCAAGCACAAATAGCAATAAATTGGAACGTTCCTATTAACTGAAAGGGCAAATAGAGAGGGGCATGAAGCACTAAAATTGTAACCTTTTGAAATTAGGCTTCCTCAAGTATTCTCAAAAAACACATAAATACACCAGTTCTTCTTCGTTGATGAAACTCACTTTTAATCTTACTATTATTTCATAATAATATGAATCCACACAACTCCATACCAGTGAAGCAATAAATATCACAATGCATTCGAATATATAAGGATAGAAGGTGATCCTTTACTGTATCTCAACCCCAGACATGCTCCCTTAGACAATGAAAATAAATAGAAAACTATTTGATAGTAGAAGGTACCTTCAAGAAATGATGGAGAATATAGGGGCAAAAAAAGTCATATAATTTTTAATCTCATCTCTGCAGCAGCAGAAAAGCCCAGACTTACATAACAAAAAAAGCAAACCTGTGAAGATATGATTAGTTACAGAAGGAATAAGTCAGTAACCAAAACCACCAAAAATGAGACACCACCAAACCTCATGCATAGACCACTCAGTGTGGAAAAAACATGGTGCAGGTCTGTTTCTTTGATACGCAGACTAGGAAGAAGACACAGTCAGTATAATTATTTTCTAGAATCTCTCTCTAAAATTAGAAATTCAAAAAAGGAATAATATTTTTCCCCTCATTTTCTTCTAAGTTTGTTGTGGTTTAACCTCAGTCGGCAGCTAAGTACCACGCAGCCACTCGCTCACTCCCCCCACACCCCGGTGGGATGGGGAAGAGAATTGGAAGAGCACAAGTGAGAAAAAACTCGCGGGTTGAGATAAAAACAGTTTAATAATTGAAATAAAATGATAATAATATGATGATAATAATAATAATACACAAAGCAAGTGATGCACAGTACAATTGCTCACCACCCACCGACCGATGCCCAGCCAGTCCCTGAGC
>NW_008824044.1:185446-197162 GCF_000699105.1 Pygoscelis adeliae | reverse complement strand
CTTGTGTACAGGGGCGACTGATACTGGCACAGGCTGGTTCTTTAGTTCAGCCACAGGGCCTGTCACCAGAGTCTGAGTAGCCGCAGTGCATGTCGTTTTACTGTCAGATCCGGAGACCTTCTCTTGCCTTTGAGGGTACTGAATGGTGTTGAACAGGGCTCGGTAGGCATGGGCCAGGCCCCAGCATGTTGCAATGATCTGCATCTCTCTGGAGTTGCCAGGGTGACAGCATACTTTTTCCAAATATTCTACTAACTTTTCAGGATTTTGCAGTTGCTCAGGGGTGAAGTTCCAAAACACTGGGGGTGCCCATTGGCCTAGGTATTTGCCCATCTTGTCCCACACACCCTGCCACTCATAACTATTCAGCCTTGGGGTAAATCTCTGGATGATATTCTTAAATTGCTTACCCACTTTAGACAAAACCAAAACAATATTCCCAAGAAGTACCAATAGAAGTATCTTAACCACCCAAGGCTGTTCAAAATACTGAAAAGTTACTGTAATGAAGGAGGAAACATCATAGAAGAAGGTAGTGACACTGCCATTCTGTATTTCCTCCATAAAAAAACTCTCAGAAAAGTCACAGTAATTGCTAGTTGTCTCCATGAAATGGTATCCGTGGTACAGTAACGGGTTCATTGCGAAGCTTACGTACCACACTAATGTCAAGGTCAATGTTCTAAAAACAAACCTCACAAGCGAGACATCACTAATTGCTGCAGACCACAGCAACCTGCAAAAACCAACACCAAACTTTAACATGTACAGCAAAAAAAAGAGCATGATGCAGATTATACAAATCAATATCGAGAACAGAGAAACCAACATTGTGACCCACAACTGTTAACAGATATAAGTCCCTTAATACGCTCCGGTTAATCTGTTATTATCTCAAACCCTTAGTGCCCCACTTTGGGCGCCAAAAAGGACTGTCGTGGTTTAACCTCAGTTGGCAGCTAAGCACCACGCAGCCGCTCGCTCACTCCCCCCACACCCCCGGTGGGATGGGGGAGAGAATTGGAAGAGCACAAGTGAGAAAAAACTCGTGGGTTGAGATAAAAACAGTTTAATAATTGAAATAAAATGATAATAATAATACACAAAGCAAGTGATGCACAGTACAACTGCTCACCACCCGCCGACCGATGCCCAGCCAGTCCCCGAGCAGCGGCCCCCCCGGCCAGCT
The DNA here is from genome assembly GCF_000699105.1 of Pygoscelis adeliae. NCBI lineage: Eukaryota > Metazoa > Chordata > Aves > Sphenisciformes > Spheniscidae > Pygoscelis > Pygoscelis adeliae. The sequence continues at coordinate 195,973 of NW_008824044.1, read as the reverse complement.
TCCCCAGTTTATGTACTGAGCATGACGTCACATGGTATGGAATGTTTCTTTGGCCAGTTTGGCTGTGCCCCCTCCCAGCTTCTTGTGCACCTCCAGCCTTCTCAGTCGGTAGAGCACGGAAAACTAGAAAGTCCTTGGCTAGGGTAAGCACTACCTAGCAACAACTAAAACATCGGTGTGTTATCAACATTGTTCTCATCCTAAATCCAAAACACAGCACTGTACCAGCTACTAGGAAGGAAGTTAACTCTATCCCTGCAGAAACCAGGATGAAGTTCTAGCATGTACTAAACAAGCAATCATAAGTAAGATTTGCTCATATAGATTTTCAATTCAGTAGTATTAATTTGACATTACCCATTAACAATACTAACCTAAAAACTTAGGTAGTGATCTTTGAACAAAATAATCATCACGTGACAAATACCCTTGTTATAAAACCTTCAAAGCAAGCAACAATAGGTTACACACAGGCATAACAGGATTACATGAATAAAACCACTTATGTATTTAACACCTCCCTCCTACCTAAGTAACTTTAAAAAAGAACATAAAATTTACAAGCAATATCAAACAGCAATGCTTTGAGGAAACTTCTTAGCTTTATTCTGTCACAGTCATAAAGTGTAACAGGAAGAAGTTTATCTAGAGGTAATACTTTGCTCAGCTTTTAGTCCAATTCTGACTTCACCTGTGCAAGTTAAATTGATTCACAGCTACAGCAGATAAATGTAGACAGTTTAACTTGTACAGGTCTGTGCTGCTAATTGAAGTTCTTTGCTTATTAGGAGTGAAACAGGAAAAAACTACATATTACATTTGAGTGGTGTTAAGTTATTCAATACTTCACAGCACGTATAGCAAAGTTGTGATAAAATTACTTTTTTTCTTAAAGATTCACTGTAAATATAAGTTTCACTCTCTGTAGTTCATTACACTCTTTAGTGAAATTTAACACATAACACCTGAAACTGGATTGCTCACTATAGATAAGTATACTTCAACAGGCCTCAGCTTGGCAGAACTACCACTGATTCCTAACATCCATGAAATATAAACAGAGCAGGTTATAAAATAAATTCTGAAGTTGAAGATTCCTGTGCACTGGAATTTATTTCCACATGTTTGCAGAACTTGAGTTTTATCTTTAAAAAAAAAAAAAAAAAAAAAATCAAGAGAAACCAGCTCAGTTATTTCAACTGTTCCTGATTTTATTCCAGGTGTCTCCTGACCAGTTGATGGTTATTTTTTAAAGAAGTTATGGAATTTGCAAGAGGACAACATTCCAGCAATTTTAAGATAAGAAATAGATGTAAAAATGCAAGAATTGTTCTCCTTTTGTAATATTCATATTATTTTCTACTGAATGCCTACAGAAATGTTTCTCTTTTCCATACATTATAAACAACTCAGCAAAACAGTTTCCAAATAAAGTCTCAATAAGAATATCATTAAAACATTCTGGTACATCTGATGGAGAAAACATTAATATAACTTCATAATTTATATTTATGGCGACAGTTTACTGTTGAAATAGCGTAATGTTGAAATAGCAGCAACATACTTTAGAAGAATTTTAAAGGGAATAAAATTAAGAATAAATTAAGCAGTTTCTTTTTTATGAAGGAAAATATATTGTGTCTAGTCTGATATTTCAATACAAAAAACTAAAACTGGTTGAGTCAAAGAGATTTGGTTATTCTTGCTCTTCAGTGTAACCAGAACATATGGAGAGGTCGCCTTGTCAAACCTTTCATTCACTGCACACAGGTGTGATGCTGCTGTGGATTCTAGATTTGTTCACTAATGCACTAATTAGAAAGACACGTGCATGTTGCTGCAAAGAAGACAGAAATGTAGGACAATTTTTCATTTCATCACCTTCGATCAAACAAAAAACTCTGAATGAATCAGTACTAAACAACACATTCCTATAAAAGAAATCAAGTAATCTCTACGTATATTTCTGACGAAAAATGGGAAAGGTCCCACACTATAATAAAAATTATGAAGCCTCCCGTTTTTAGGGAAAATACATTTCTTGATGAATCATTCATACGCTCAGATATCTCAGTTTGTTTTTCTCAGATATCAATTATAACATAAATGTGTTTTTTTTTTCAAAAAAGGTTGACAAATACTGCAATGAAGTGTACAAGAAGTATGTGTATCTTCCAACATCACGTTGGGAAGGCTGCAGGTTGAGACGCATCCTTAGAATGTGACTCCTATTAGTAAGCACAGCTTTAGAAACAACCTTTTCTTTTTCCCACTCCTATAACCTAAGAATAATGGTATCTTCCACAAGTATACCTCTGCTCTATACAGGGGATTGTAATAGCGATGTGCTGTGACTAGTGTTTTATCAGACCATACCTAAAGCAGGGAAGATGTCTAAGTTTGTATTATAAACACCGCTTATCCCATTCTGAAAAAATGTTTATTTCCAATTTTTCACGGTAAATGAAAACTCATAATTTTCCTTTTTGATCTAAAAGTAGTTATTTCTTTTACTAGGATAGCATTACTGCAGGTACTCAATATTCAAACAGCAAGTGACTGCCACAAAGACTTTAATAACTGTAAATACAGTTACTGAGTTAAAAAGTTATGGTTTATTCTTTTAGAAGCAACAGTATCTCTCTGGCTGTAGGGTTGCCAGTCTCAATAATGAAAACATCTTGTATCTTCAGCATTTTAAGTGACAAAATTTGGCAAGATTGAAGGTTCTATGTTAATAATAAAAAGAATGTGTTCATTTAGGTTTCTGAATATCTGGACTTCATCTGTATCTATTTCAGAAAAGAAGCTATCATAATTAGGTCTTTAAATGAGCAGATTATAAATAACAACCGAAGGAAAATGTGTTCCTTATTTTTTCCCTGTAGTCCAAAACGAAGATGAACATCAGCTGCATACAGATGTTGAAAGTTAGTGTCTTAGCACTACTTATAGGTCAACAGCAGTTAAAGAGTCCATAAAAAGCATGAATGTATTTAAGACCTTGCTCCACACTCCTGTGATGACTGATTAGTTCAGTTGTCCTTACCCAGGATTAAATCAAAATTAGAGCCCAGATCACATTTGTATGTAGAAAGTCAAGCATGAGTCTGTTTTTTGGTTTTGGATAGGATCAATGTAATTTTTTTTTTCATTTTTCATACACAAATAACAATTACAGCAATAGAATACTTTTATCTTTCTGCAGTTTTCTTTACTCAAGGCTATTCTGCACCACTAAAGCATGATCAAAAAGGTACATCTTTTGGATAATTCAATAACCAATTTTAGTTAATAAGTAATTTCTCAGCAGCCTAATGAGAAATACAGGAATCTCTTCTTGCAAGCTTTTACTCTATTGTTTGTTAACCTACTGGTTATTGTTGTAAAAATCAATCACAGCTTCAAAACAAACATTACTAATAATCTAAAACTATTATATACAGCATAAGACAGTACCACGAAGAGATACACTAACTACTTCCAACAGTATTACCAAAGAGCATAAAAAAAAAGAATGCATTGCTCTGGGCAGAGTGTCAGGCAAATGTCTTGAATTAAAGTTATGGTGCAAGTCACTATTCAGTTATGACAGCAGGAACAGTATTTGTGGATGTACTTGTACGTTACAAATAAGCTGCAAGTACTACACCATAACATGTGCTAGAAGTGGTTGTAAAAGAGAGTTGACATTAGTCTAAAGACATGAATCTTTATTATAGTTTAAAAATACCCTCTTATTAAAAGTAGTAACCGCAATTTGTCTGGCTCTTTCCATGTAGTTTCACAGCCATCTCTATTAACATTTCAAAGTTTACCCCTCAGCAATGGTCTGAGCAGGTGAATACCCATGAAGACAACATGACACAGCTGAGGGTCAAGATTGTCGCAAATGTCCTGCATCTAAGATAACCCACACTTCTTGCAGAATGTCTTTTTTTAAAAAAACTCTTCCACATAATCCCTCAGCAACAAGGAGCCCCTCGGTAAACTAAGCCATTCTAACTGTACCCTTGAGAACCCTAAAGTTAACAGATATGAAAGTGGCTGCTATGGATTAGCTTGAGAAGTACATCCATTTCCCAGGAAATTAAGATTACTACCGAGTTGATTGAATTTTATTTTGAATGGTCATGTTCAATGGGAACATATCAATGGGAATCCTGGGTCCAGTTTAAACTTTATTTTCCATATTAATGAGACTAGAGCTTTGGCTATGTTGTTTTATGACTTTTTTACTGAAATGGAAAAGGACACTGCTTATTATCTGCACTCTGGGCTTGTCAGGGACTTATGTGTCTTCGTCATTTCTAAAGGAGTACTGCAGTCTGATGTGTATACATTAAAAATGTTTACTCTCTCATTTAACACTTTCTTTTGCATTTTAACTTCATCTTTTTCAATAGCAAACTGCTCAGCACAATCTTGTACTGCTTCAGAGTATCCTCTCACTAATGTATTCTGCTTAATCTAATTCTTTCTTTCTATTCTTAATGGCTTTCCATCATAATTAAGCACATGAATGCCCAGCAGAAATGAACGGATTAACTTTCCCAATGTTCAAGATCCTATCACAGATAAGCCAAAGAAATACATTCTGTACTGTTTAACTTGACCTAAGTTGATGGCTAGCATTTCTCCTGAACAAGAAGAAAAGGACAGGAAAGCAAGAAACAGAATAGAAACTATTCTGTAGAAACTTTGCTCATTAATGAAATTCAGACAGATAATGTGAGCAGCTACAAGGATCATTTTCAAAAGTCTAAAATATTAGTAACTTAATCCCTCATTCTAACATTTGGGATAGTTAAATGAAGGTGGCGATAACATATGGAAAGTGTGGGTGTGCGGGGGGGAACTAAAGCAAACCAACCAAATACATGTATGAAAATATCTGTAAGTAAGGATCCCTTCACCCTTACAGCAGCATCTTTATTTGTATTGTACAAAAAATAGTTTTGTCTTACAGTGCAAACATCCACTCAGAAAGTATTCTTTGGTGAGACTTTTCCATTCCTTTCTCAGTTAAATCTCCACTCCATTCCTTGCCTAAAGAAAACCAGTGCTAGATTTGGGAGAAGTCACTTTCTAACACAAAGAGAGTTCTGTTTTCCACCCCTCATAACTTAGCTATGAATATTCAGCTTTAATAATCACTGAAAACTTTGTTGTTGTAAATCAAAAACATGCTTCAAAATTATGGATTTGCAATGAGAAGAAACATGCGGGTAAATTCAGATATCAGAATTAGAAACAGAAACCATCAATAAACTAATTCAGTAACTCAAGCATACTTCTATTACTGATAAATTTTTTTAGATGGGTGGTAGCTACCATCAGTCTGTCACAGTGATAAGCCTTAAATCTTTTAGCGCCTGATGAGTTCTACTGTTCTACAAACAGGGACTGAGAATTAAGGCCTGCCTAATACCTGAACAGGTGATCTGCTTTTCACTTGTCAGAGTTTGGCTAGGATCAGCACCATTTTGACTCGGCCTTAGCCAAGTCTGACTTCACCTAGTGCTAGAAGTTTAAGGTATAGTAGAAATCATCTAGGTAATATAGTCTTGAAAAATGTTGAAATAAATTAATTACAAAAAGTCTTATGGAAGTGTTATAGGAGATTCGTAATCATATCTGTAGATCTAGAGTTTTTATCTACAAAGATCAAAGGATCTGTATAAAAAATGTTGTAAAATTTTGCTAATGATATGTCTCTGAAGACACAGAAAAACTCAATATACAACTTCTATTGCACCTTCCTGCTCCACTGTTTCTTTTTCTTCTCTCCAGTCACCCTCCAAGACAGCAATTAAAGACAGAAAGGTAGTAAGAAAGGAAAATAAAAGAAGTTTTAAAAACAAAAAAATACCATTATACCTGTCTGATATTTTGATGTATTATGTGAGGTATTTAACAAGTTAATTTACCAATGAAAAGATTTAGTGACAACAGGAATGTCTTATTGATTATAAATAAAAACCATGCAAGTATTTATCTTTTTAAGCTAAAGTAGACAAATTGAAATGTAGACAGTATTGTGAAGGGATGATGGCATCAAGTGAAGAGGAAATCGTCATTTGACTTCTCAAACAAGCAAAACAAGAAACATTCTAAGTAAATCTTAATTTTGTCCAATGTATATGGCATTTAGAAAAGCAACTACAATTCTGCTCTCCGAATGCTGGATATTATAACCTTTTTCTTAAGAAAAAGAAACAATGCCACTTTCTGTTAAATTGTCAGTACTTGCTTTTATTCATCTGGAGTAAGAATTACTGCTGATGAAATTAAGTGGTAAAAGTTTCACTATTTCCCTTTGGCTAAATATATCTGTTCGCAACCCTAAACTTGAGTGATCTAGTTGTCAACAGTCCCATGACTAAAAGAACAGATTTAAAAGACAGATAGACCATTGGTTTTTCCATTGATTTTTTTCATATGCACATATTTTCTAGGCAGTGGGATTACATTTTTTCTGTATCTGTGGCTGATTTGAATCCATTGAGGTCAATCTGAAAAAGTTAACTTGTTACTTTAAATTATGTGTGGTTTTAGCCTTGTCTTTTTTCACAGATAAGTGCAGTGTTCTGTTATGTATCTTGTGACAAAATTCTCTCTCCAATGCAGAAAAAAACCCCACACTCATGCATATGACCGTGGGTATATTTTAGTTAAAATTAATTTTATAGCCTGGCTACAAAGTATTTTAATTTATATGAAAAGAGAAATTAGATGGCAAGCTGATATTCACTGAAATAGGAGATAAAGCCTACTATGAGCTGATTACCATTCCTGAAGGTGCCGTGTATAAATAAAAGAATATACAAGTATGTAAGGCAGAGATAATTCAAATGAATCAGAAAGATTCATAATCCTGATACTAATATGCTTTCATACTCAAAAGAGCACTCATGAAGTCATAAAAACACCTTATCTTTGGCATGAGCTTTTTCTTCCTTGTCGGCTGTAGCAAATGTTAAATCCTAAAAGGAGACACATGACGTCAGGTTATTTAAAATCAACCACATGCTTTTGGCTTTAAACTGTTCTTTATGTGCACCAAGATCTGACATCTGGCTAATAATCCATGAATTCTGTTTTATAAATCTAAATGAAATTGTAATTTGACCTGTTAGTCCTTAGTTATTAATATTTCCAGTTTCAACATCACATATAGTTAGAACATATCTTATATGTGCACAGGTGGCTTGTGCCCTCCAAGGCCAAGTTATGCCATTTCCACATTAAAGATAGGATACTACTTTCAGAGCATGTTTACCTTACTTTATCTCATCTAAAAGATTATTATCTTCCAAAGCTTGAAATTCCGAGCAATATGTGGAAATGGCTCTACAAGATTTAATTAGCAAGCAGAAGAATAGAGAAGCCAGAAAAACTGCTTTCAGCAGATTATAAATCTGTAGATGTCTGATTTTCAGGATGAGTGAGAACACCTGCATTGGTACTAGCTTTTACTGCATTTCCTGCTGTGGCTGTCCCTGGGCAGCTGTGGGGAGACTCAGCCAATTGTAGATCCTCTCTGGCAGGGAAAGTAGAACTGCCAAAGGTGCCCGGCCTGCGTGCCTTGCACGAGAGCCCTAGATTTCTCCATGAGGATAGAAAATGTCTTCCTTCCAATCCTCTCCCAGTCACTTAATACCTCCCCTTAGTTCTCCCTGACTCGTGCAATATGTCTAGATGAAACCAAGGAGATACATGACAAAATTTCCTCTCATAAAGTTCACTCCATGTTTTCTATATGAGGCTGAGCACACGGCTAATTTGTACTAGTATGGTTTACTAGTGTATAATATTTCATTTAATGTTTGATTAAACTAAAAATATTTTCTTTGCCAGTTGAAAATTAGATTTAACTGAAGTCAGAAAGAACATCGATAGGAACCTTTTAACTTCTAACTAAGGCTAAAAAGCAGAAAAGACTATGATTATGCTAATACTTTATGCTACAAAGGAATCACTGTCAACCAGTGCCAACAGCTGCAACCTGAAAGGTAGAACGGATGTCATTTGTCATCTTAACGTACTTCTCTTCACTTGAGGAAAGCGGATAATGTACAGAACCAAAGAAGTGGTGATAGCTTGCTCTTGCTTTGCCTGAGTATAATACTTTTAATGTTTGAAGACACTGAACAATTTTGCGTTTTGCTGATTAGATCTCCTATTCAAGCTCTCCTCAAAGCCTTGTTAGATACATGATCACCTAAATATACAAAAGAAGATCTTTGGGAGAGGTAACATGCCTTAGAAAAGCTTGCCCAAAAATATGACTTTTTTTTTGCAACAATGTAAAAATGTCTAATACAAAATGTTAACTACCTGTGCAATATTGTCTTTCTTACTCAATATTTATGTATGTATTTTATAATTCTCCTAATGTATCTATGATGTGTCAATTGCCATACTAACATAACTAAATACACAAACAAATTGAGATTGGTAAAAGTCAACAGTATACATCAAAGAAATAGAATAGGTTATCTAACATTAAACAGCATAAGGTTATAATCAGGCTTTCTGTATGTGTTTCCTGAAGCAGACTACAACTAAAGTTAGAAGTTATTCTGGTATCTCTTTTTTTCCCTGTGAGCACATAACCACTGTTAGCTCAGATTTTTTTTTCTGCTAATAATATTGATATTCTAAAATAGGAGAAATGCAGAATTTTAATAGAAACAGCTAATAAAGCAGTTTAAAAAGCATTTATGTTATCTATATGAAATTGTGCTGAAATCAAGAAAATCTTTGCTTAAAATCTTCTGCATATATATACTATGATACAAATAATTTGCAAGCTTGCAAAGCTAAACTGTGTTGAGTTATGGAAACACCTAGAATTGTTGAGAATATTTTTGTATTTATATTATTATTTATATAATATTTAAAATAACTATTTTCCTATCTATTTATTTGTTTCTTCTGGTAGTGACCAAACTTTCTCTAGGAAATACTTGCTTCTGGAGCAATAATTGTGCTGCAGAAGTCATTGTTTATAAATCCCATAAGATATGAAACTACAGATTCAGATTCTGACAAAGAAACCTCGGCTATAGTTAGACTAAAATGATGGCTCTTGTCACCATGGTAAAATACAAAGAGAAAAAATGTTATAAATAGAAAAATTTTTAACTTCCCAATAAAACTGACTCAGCAGTAAAAATGTTCTGGACAATACTCAGCACGTGCTATCATTTCCAAACATGTGAAAAACATCAGTTCTGACACCTTTTGAAGATTAGACATACACGTATTAGTGTTTTCAGATGTTTTTTGTTTAATTATATGGCTACATTCTGGGAGGGTTACATGTTTCCAGGTAGTTAGAAACATACTCTGTTTCAACTTTACTCCATGTGGCTCCTGCATGGGAAAAGATTAAATCAGTTTCTATATCAGTTTTATTAAAACTTTTTATGGTTTAGTTAAGAAAGTCCTTACTGGTAGGTTATTCTGATTGGAGCTGACTAGTGAAGCTGAGACAATGGTACAGGCACTTGGGCTTAAGAACAACCTGTTTCAAATGAAGGGTACCAAGGAAATATTGATAAACAGTTAAGTAACTTTGTAAATTATTTATCCATAATGATGTTTACAGGACTTAAAAATTAGTAACGAACAATGTTTTGCTGTTCTGTGGAACACTATGTACCTTGCGCACTGTGAGTCAGACTATAGTATCCAAACTCAGCACTACTGTATGATCATATAAAGCTTTTGTACCATCAAAATAAGCTTAAAAATCAAATCACGTATAATGAATAAGCCAGAAGACTTGACTGGTTCGTTTCCAGAAATGAGCGCTGTGAGCAGACACTGAGAGCGAAGATGAACAGCCTTATTCACCAAATTCCACCCAGCCTGATCCTGCTGTGAGACTGGGACAATACAGAGGTATTTGAATAACAATTCAACCTGTGTGTTGTAAAGCACAATAGCTAGTGAAACTGTTTCAGCAGATTTTGGCTAAGGCATATCATGCACACGTATGAAATAGTAGTTATCAGTCCACGGATTTCAGCACAAAAAACCCAAACAAATCTCTACAAAGCAGATTTCAACAAAAGCAAAAGTATTATTCTCATCTTTCCATAGGGAAACTAGGTGGAAAGTTATTTGACTTTATCATACTTATGAGCATCTCAATAGCAGAACCATGAAAAAGAGAAAATAACGTCCTGAGCATCAATACAGTAGTACTAACTAGTCTATATTTCCTCCCTCAGGGTTAAATTTCACCTGCTCTTTGAATAGATACTAGTACGTTCGTTATGAGACTGTAACATTTCTTTTGGACATCCTGTGTCTTGATGAATAGTCCTGTGGTAGGACTTTTTACTGCTAATATACTCTGAATATAGTTCCGTGCGAGGTGTCAGGGCACCACGGGGGCCTGGAGGGCAGCAGGGGCTCCCCGCGGGTCTGTCAGGGCAGAGCTTGGCAGCTAGCGCCCTGCCCCAGCCAGGAGCAGGGCAGCCGGGGGGGCTGGGGCAGCCCCAGCCCCCGGCA
>NW_008824044.1:169420-185271 GCF_000699105.1 Pygoscelis adeliae | reverse complement strand
GGGAGCCCTGGGGGTGGGCAGGGACAGGCAGGGCTGGCAGTGCCTCAGGGCCATGAGACGAGGCATCTAATGATGTCTTTTCTCCCAATTCAGTCAATATCGGATATTTTAAAACAAATCAATATAAACCAGAAATGCATTACAGAAGTCAACCTAATTACATATATGAATTTAAAAAGATATAATTATCTTTGATACCTTTAATAGTTATCTTTCATCATGATACCTTGACACTTGGTCATGACTTTATTCCTGCATGCAGGGACATGAAATTCAAAGCTAGACTTTGAATAGATCATACTCATATGATTAATCCAGTGTCTTAAATCATTTATGCTATGCTCTTTTGCCCATTTTTCCCATATCCGACTTCCATTTTTTGTTTCACTGCCTTCTTGGCTTCTCCACCAGTACTTTTCTCTCAGTAACTTCTCTCATTAATTGCTGCATGACCCTCTGCTGTGGGATTCAGCCATCCGAGATCCACAGCCCTAGTTTGTACGGCCCCTCCACCTGACCTTGGCTCCAGTTCACTGAGGAAACTCTTGTTTAGGTGTGTGAAAGCAGGCGAGCTAAAATTAGGCAAGATAAGGAAAGTCAAAACAGAAGGAAGTGCAACCATTGAAGCAGCAACAATTACCAGCTCCAGGACTCAAAGGGAAAAGTACTGACGTAAAACTGTAAGACCTTTCCCTTCTGCCAGCTCCAGGGAGCTGGAAGACAGTAACTCAGCAGCAGCAGCAGGGCAGGTCAGCCCGTTTGGAGGCGCCTGGCCCTTCCCCAGCCGACCGACAGATTGTCTGGCCCGTGAGGACTCAGCCGCTCTCAAAGGGATGGTGAGCACATTAATACCTAACCTAGGAGCTTGCTAGTCCTAGCCCGTCATCACATGTATTATCCAACAAACAATCCCTTCATACCCCTCAGTTGTACCTTGCTAGAGAGATAAAAATATAGAGGAAAAATTTAGAAAGGGTAAAATGAGAGCATTTACTATCTTTATGTAGGCTTCTCAAAATTCTAAATTAGTGACTGAAAAAGTAAAGATATTTTATTCATTTTCAAAGTAGTCCCATTTTTAAAATTTAAGCCACCCTTTTCTTTGCACCCATGAAATGTTCATTGAAGACAGCACTTTTACATTAAGAGTTTTGTTGCTGATATGCATTGTCAGTGAAAAACGTTTTGCTGAAAATTCCTACCTAGTTCTTTGTATTTGGATTTGGTGTGAGCCTTCCATTAAAATAAAGCAGATTAAGGCACGATAGCTCTACAAAACTGAAGTTTTTAGAAACCGTGATTTCATCTAACAACACTATGGAAGAATCCATATAGAAACTAATTTTCAGTTACTGGCACCCATGTTCTCAATGTAAGCAGCTAATAAAAGTGCATCTAAATCAGCATGGAGTGACACAAACCATTCTGATGAAATCCTGTTAAGAAATTCCTGCGTGTATCTGGAAACATAACATTCTCAGAATATCTAAATTCTTGCAAATTTATGTTAGCACGCTATTTCCCTTCCTTGAGACTAAGACCCTAAGACACAGTGACTGTGACTTCTCAGAAAGAAAGTCTCTGGTATAGCAGTTTTTAAATTCTGTCCTTTAAAGCTTACTCCAGACTTCATCTGGGACCCTGCCTCTCACATTTTCCTTCATCTATACAATTCATCCATATTGTATTATGAGGTTTAATGGTAAAACTATTCTTATAAAGACAGATGGTATTACAAATACAAAAAACCCCCTATACTTTATAAGCAATGATATCAGGGGAAATGTAATATCTAGGATAAAGGAATGACAGAAATTACAAAAACTTTATTTCATGTAACGTGTCAAATTCCCCCACATTCCCTTTTCACTGTATAAGAACTTAAACTCCTTAATCCTTTTTTTTTTTTTTTTCATATTGGTATGGGTATAATGCAGGGGATATCTATGAATCATACATCATAAGTAATATTGACTTATTTAACGCAAAGCCAAAGTAAATCATCCCAGGGTGAGATTTTTAATTATATGTGTAGTTTATACATTCATATTCTTCAGAGTTAATATTCTGAACAATATACATTTTCTCTCATGAGACTTCTGAATGGAAGGGATTAGAGTGTGCTTTACAAACATTAGATCTGACAACACCCTTATGATAATAATATTTTTATGTGTCTTTGCAGATGAAATAAATGCATACAAAGTATGTCACAGGAAGTAAATGACATAGATGACATGGAATTCAGACTTCTAGACTCTGTCAGATTAGAATCTCTAAAAAAATGTGCACAAACCCAGTTCTTAGATATAGGAGAAAAAGAGTGCCAAAACAAGCAAATAAATTTGAACGAGTACAAATAAAAATGCTGGGAGTTATTTTGTTAAAATTCAAACAAGATTGTGTGATTGCCTACCAGAACATAATGTTTTCAGATCAATAAAAGCAGAATAATTTCTCACACGGATGGGAGAATCAGAACAGAGTAACAGCAACTCTCAAAAATATTTTTACCACATATCTCATTTAGTCCCTTAGTATGTTATCTCTTCCAGTTTCTGCTGCTGCTAATAATCACAGGATGCTGACATGTGTACAACTAGTTTCTGCCAATCCAAGCTAACTGTAGTAAGCATGCTGTAATTTACAGTCCCGAGATGTTGACAGTCTGGTTCACAAGCCAACAAAACATTACTTTCTTTTGCAGCTTCAAAGCCCGAAAGGAGGACATAGAGTTCTGTGAAAATCAGTGGGATGCTGGAAAGCTAAGGCATAAGCTAAGCTCTTCCTTACAAAGACGCCGGCCATCATTCCAGAGGGGATATCACAGATCTAACTTCAACAAAACATTTGGCAACAGAGTTGTTTCCTACAGAGGCTGTAAAAAATAGGCTGAGAAAGTTTTTCCTAGGGGCCTCAGCCTGGTTTCCAGCTGTGTGTCGTTTTTGTGCACTGCCAGTTATGTAAAACAGTAATGTTTTATTCATGTGTATTGTATTGTCTATCTAATTCTGTACCTTGTGCAGGTATTTTCCTGACAAGATAAGTGCGTCCTTTTGAAATTTTGGTATTTCGGGACAGGATTTAGAAAAGTCTTCTGTAATTATACTTCTGTCCATTACATGAGGTTGGGATCCTAAAAATCTCTCTAGTTGCTATTGAAGCTCTTGTCTGGCAAATGCTGAATTTTTGCATGTGTCATTGCATCTCAAAACCCAAAAAGGATGGATAATATGTTAATATTTTCAGATTACTTTAAAGAAAAATCAATCTTACTTTTGAACCATGGGAAACCATTAACCTTAATTCTAAGCCTCTAACCTCAGGACAATGGGAGATTACAAACAAAACTAGGACAGAGCAAAGGTCATCACAGACTGGATGCCTACTGACAGAAAACGTCTGGCTCGAAAAGAAAACTCACAGTACTGTTATGTTCACTTGGATGTTTAAAATACCAAGAAAAATCTTTGTGGGTTCTGCTGTATCCTTCTACCCAAACGGAACAATCCCACTCGCTCTCTGCAGCCGCCAGCCCCTGCCCCAGTGACACCCCAGCAGGGCTGGTCTCCAGCTCCCCACAGCCCTGCCCTGCCCACCCATGGGGGCTGGGGCTGCCCCGCTGCACCCCGGCTGCCCCGCTCCTGGCTGGGAGGTGGGATGGGCCCTGGCTGCCAGGCCCTGCCCTGCCGGTCCATGGGGAGCCCCCCCTGCCCTCCCGGCCCCCCGGGGCCACCAGCCCTTGCAGAGGCCTGACGGTTTCTCCCTTTGTGTTGCGCAGTCTCAGAGGCTCGGGCTGTTGATGGATGCTCCCGTGGAGCGCTCTTCAGCTCTTCTGCCCATATGCAACCGTGGAAAGACATCCTGCATGAAAGATGATGAGTGTAACATGGTTTAAGTCCTTCGTAACATGCTGCAGCGACTCTCTTTAAAAGAAGACAACTTTTCTTGTGCAGAAAGTATACAGAGAGGGATACAATACAGAAATCGTAATAGTTACCAGCCAAAGGGGTTGGTTTTCTTTACTACAGTGTCTGTTTTTTATCACAGTTATTACATTAGCACCCCACAATCTGCTTGCATCCTGTGGGCTCTACAAATAGAGCTCTGCAGATGTTTGCTATTATCCACAATTTAGAAACTATTTCACCAAAGAAAAAAACCCTGGGAATTAATCACCCTCTTTGTCAAAGGGCCCTTGAAGGAACAAAAATGTCAGAATCATTGCAAACAAATAAAAATCTGCTTGCATGTCCATCTAAAACAATATAACATTGTTCTTATTAAACAAAAATTAATTATTTTTCTTTAATTTTTTTTTCACCATGCAAGCATATTACAGCCCATGCTACAGTATGTCTATAAAACCCCTCCATTAGAAGGAGGAGAAAGAAAATACTTAGGTATCTGGTGATACATGGACATGTGCAGACCAAAAGTAACAAATTAACCTATTCAAATTCAAGAAGGGTAGTGGTCATCAAACACATAGTGACACATAACTTGCATACACTAAATGGGATTATTCTTGCATGGTTAATGACATCTATAGGTACTAAAATTACAGTGGTCAGTATTAAGAAGTTATTTTACTCACATTTAATCTGATATGGCACCTTAACCTGATATTGCAAAATAATTTTCTATTTTAACCGTACAAAATTTTAACCATGGAGTTGCCAAAGAAAGAATAAGGATGCTACAGAGCATCCTATAATTACATTTTGTCCCAATTCCTCATGCAGATGTTGCACAGTGTCTCGTTGGCAATATGTTTTCCACATACATGAAATAGGGCCTAGTGAGAGGTGAAGTCAGATTTTTCACAGTACCAGGACAATAACTTATAGTAAACTATTACAATAGAATAAATTTAAATTTTTTCTTTCTTTGCTTTTGTTTACAATTGTTTCCTTCAAAATATTTGTCCATTTACCCTTTATATAACTGGCAAATTATATCTATGCAATTTCTAGCCTATGCATTCTGAGCACACAGTTAATCGTGAGTAGTAACTGACTGCTTTGGCTGGTAGGATCAAATAAAATTAAAATCAAATAAATTTTAAAATATTAAAGTTTTAATACAAGTGCTTGTTTATTACATTTTATGTCAATAGCTGTGATATTTATGTAGATTTACTGATGACTAATTATGAGAATTAAATTTGGTATATAAAATAATTCAAAATTGGTAGAAGTATATTTTAAGCAAATTGATTAAAATGAAAACTATTAGTATCTCATTGTTCACCCTATAGTGAATATTTAACACTTGAATAATTAGAAAATTCTACTAGCTACTTAGCTACTAAAGCTGTCTCCTTGACTGCACAGGCATAAGTAATTTCTTCAGATGAAAATTATATAAAATAACATTATTATTAGTTGGACTCTTCACAAGCAAAATGTCCATGTTACAGAGTAGGTGAAATAGGAATGAAGTCAAACCAGAAAACAGTCTTTATACTTCAAATGTATTTGTCACTAATTGTCAGATATAATATAGGTAAGTTCTAAACATATGCTGTGACTATTTTCAAGGCAGTGTAGTTATCACAGGAGAAAAGACCTTTGGCATCATTTTTGTAGATTTCTCCCTTTTATGTAAGACACCCTTGGCTCATTTGCATTTATCTTTCCCTGACCAATGTCGTATATTTTCCAAACATGTAGCTGAACGGCTACTTGTTAGAATTAGTGATTTTGCACTCCAGGTGCTAGTTTTGCTTTTTGACGTGGTTTTATTATAGGACTCTGGGTTATCTCTTAAAACTGAAGTGCATAGACACCTCACTTTCTTTTTTTTTGTGTGTCTCAGTTTCCCCATCTCCAAAACAGGAAAATGCTTTAAGATTTTCTGAGAATTTTGCTTTATAGAACCTACATATTGTTACTTATATGGGAGCAAGGAGTGGGGGGAAGCAAGAAACTTGAAAATCTGACATATTCTCTGCATCTAAAGAATCAGGTAAACACGTACATTTTATCATCAGAGGGCAGCTATGTTTTATTAATGAAACCGTTACGTGGAGGTCCTAAAACCAAACAAACAAGGATGGTCTGCAGCATGTCCAGACAGAGCACTCCTCTTCTGTAAAGGCTGTATCTCAGCCCTACCTGCTTGTTAATGTATTATCATGTGCCAGCTGGCTAGAGCATGATCTAGCCCCGAGGGAATTCTTAGTCCCTTGATGGCATTAGTCAAGGTAACCCTCTCCACCTACCTGATTTGTCCCTAGGCCACGACTGGAATCTTTATGTAATCTGCAGTGCACCAAATTTAGTGTATTTGCTTCTTGACCTCATGATCAGCAGTTACAGATCCACTCTGGTGTGACTGGTGAGGGATGCTTGCAGACACAGGGCACTGCACATGGAGGCAGCCAACAGACACAGCAGTTGGCACAGAAGGGCACATGGAAAGGGCTAGATGCTCTGCTGAGAAGAGCGTGCCTGTGCTCAGCAAGTGGTGGTGACGTCCCACAGGGCACAGTCCCCAACCTCTACTGGAGGAACTACCCCTGCACAGCAGAGGCCTTGACCCAGAGTGAGGTCCCAAAGCAGGTGCAGCTCTGCAGAGCTGTGGCTGCAGGGATGCCTGGGGCCTCTTGCTGAGGCTGAGGCAGATGGGCTCCTTGCCTGCCTGCTCATCTTGTCACCGAGGAAAGGAGCTGCAGGAAAAGGTCACCAGTCTGTGCAGCATCAGAGATGATGAGAAATAGACTGGTGTAAGGGCACGTGGAAGGTGAAAGCACCTGCTTCATCAAGGTCATCATCTGATCAAGGACCTTTTCAATGCATTGATCATTATTTACTCAATAATGAGTAAAGCAAGAAACCATAAAGAGGAGCCCACAGAGACACAAACGTGGTCACAAACAAGGGATAACAGAGACAATGCCAAGGACCAGAAGCCTCCAGTAGTTAACTGATGGGCCATCAAGAAACTGCAGGCACAGCTTTGGAAAGGGCCAGCCGGACCTTGTAACTGGTAAGAAGTAGGAAACAAGAGGAACATGAGGATTTGGGATATTCGAGGGCAGCCTGTGGGACCATGCAAAACTTTTGAAGGAATGTTTAGGGGAAGGGGACTGGGGAGGAACAAAGTGGGAAATAGACAGAAAGGGCTATAAAAGGGACCAGTCACATGTAAAACATGGCTGGCCAGCCCACTTGTCTGACCAAGCTCTATGCCTGATCACCGCAGTCTGTCCTATCCTTTCATTAAATCCTTTCTTAACTATCTTTCTGTGGAATCTCACTCTCTATCTCATGTGTGTGAGTGCTGTAAGGGCTAGGTGACAAATACAGGTGAGATATAGGTGTTAGTGGGTTTGTTGGCAGCTACCGGAGCAGGCAAAGGTCTTAGCATCAGTAGCTGGAGGGGGGCCATAGCTCTTGGGAGCATCTCTATGGGTCCTGCAGACTTTGTGTCTGGTGTGCCAGCTATGGGAAGGACCAGTGAGTGCAGACAGGGCCAGCAACTGGAGACAGACTGAGGGCGCAGACAGCCCTGGCCTGTGGTGTCAGCAGCTGGAGTGAATGGGGGTCTCCGCTCCAGCCACTGGGATGGGACTGGTGGGTGTCCCAGGCATAGCTACTGGGGGGACTGGGGTGAGCAAAGCGAATGAGGGGCTCAGCGACAGTAGCTGCAGCAGGACTGTGGGCCACAGCCCATGTGCCTGGTGCCAGCTGCTGGGGGTCGCTGGAGTGTTTGCAGCTTCCCCAAACCTGGTGTGCATGGGAGTGTGTGTGTGTAATTCACTAGCAAACTTCAAGCTGGACCAGGTGGTGAGTAGGAGGCCCTGGGTTTGGGCAGAGGGTCTGTGCTGGTATTTGGGAGCGACCCACGAGTGTGGGGTGCCTGTGAGATGGCTCTGTGAGTGCATGCATGTTTGCTAGTGAGCACAGAGCTGGACCACCCAGCGAGTAGGAGACCTGTGGAGCAGGTAAGAGGACCTGGGATCCGGACAGTGCTATTGGACAGACAGAGGGGTTGTGCTGATACTTAAGGGATCTATGACTGTACACGCGCTTCTGAATCTAGAGTGATGTGTGCTTTCATTAATGAACTTCTATCTCTACCAGCCAAAGAGGAGGAAGGAGACTTGCCCGTCTGTACTTATAATTTATGTGAGTCCTGTATGTAGGTGCTGTTGAAGGCAGCACCTTGCTTGTGGCAGTCTGTGTAGCCAGCCAGGTCAGTGTCGTTTGTGCATGTGTGTGTGTCTCTGGGATACACGTTCAGCTTTGCTGCTGGTTGAACATGCAAACAGGAAAGCAGAAGCCACATCCATTGGTCTGGGACGGAGTTCCCCATCTGTCTGGGCACACTGGGCAGGGTTCCACTGGCCAGGCAGGAAGAACCCCTGTGCCCGGAGCTGATGGAGGTGATGGTCACTTATCACATCCCTTAACAACTGGATCTTCTCCAAGACCCTGAAGCTTCAAGAGTCTGAACCTTCAACAATAATGAAGGAGGTGCAGGTAGAGTCTGTGCTTATCAGGTTGGAAAATGGAGTCTCCCATGAAGGCTGGAAGGTGGTGACTTCTGGCACTCAGAGGATGGCTCCTGCTCCACCTGCAGATTTGCAACTTTTTGACATGCAAGTGTCATCACTTACATGACACTACCCAATCAGGCAGTCATCAGGATGACAGAGAAAAGCTATGTAACTGTTTATCGGCAAGGAACCAATGCTTTAGTAACTCTATTATGTCAAATACTGACATAACTGAAAAGTCTGAAATGGAAAAGATAACTCTACTTACTAGTGCTATTTTTTTTTTTTAAACTGATAAAACCTAATAGGAAAGTGTATTCTAGTTTAACTTTACATCTGGTGTGGGTTCAGAGCGTATGTGACATGTAAGTCATTTACTCCATATCATTGGGAGCCATTCCCTTATGAAGTGAGTAACAATAATGGAAGCTTGCTCTCAGATCCTGGATTCTGCACAGTTCCGTCAAGTTAAAGAATAACTTCCTGCCAAACGAGTCAATGTAAATTCCAAAAGCATTATTTCTTTGGCTGCAACCGCCTTTCTCTGTTAAAGAAAAACAAAACTTGCAGATACAGGCATTCAGTTTTCTAGACCAGGTCTAAAAATCAAGACATACAAGTAATTTTTGTTTTATTTTCTCTGAAACAGGTCCTTAAGAATTCACTAATAACTTTGTTTGTGTGTCATTTCAACTTTTTGCCTGTCTCCTGACCCAAACTACACTGTTCCTATTTGCTAGGCAGCATCTGCTGCACACCAAGAATACTTCTAAATTTATCTGACCACACCATTCCTAATATGCTTTGACTTAAATTACACCACCAGCTATGTTAACTAACATTAATTTAAAGCGCCTTTTCTTTTGTTTTCTTGTTCTTTCCTCCCATGCTGAATATTTTTGCTAGAAAGTGATGTGGCTAAGTTGGGGAGAAAATACTGTTGAATAAGTCTTTACATTTCCTCTGGATCTCCCAAAAATACCATGAATCTTTTCTGGTTCCCATAGTCAGAGTGATGGGCAAGTTTTCTGGCAGCCAGCAGAAGAGTGAAAATTAAAGTATAATAAAGCTAAATACAAATCTTGCATAGGACAGCTCCCTAGAGTTTCATACATTTCTTTTGTGTGAATTATTCTCTTGGAGTTTCAAACTATATCAAATCAGTGTTGCAACATACAGAAAATCACTGCACTAAGCGTAACAGAAATTCAGATGTGAAAACCACTCTTCAATGGAAGTGCAGTTATAAGCATTGCAAAAATAACTTCAAAGTGTCTGTAAACTTAAAAAAAAAACAAAGAAAAAATAAAGAGACTGCATTAATTAGCCCTTAAAGACTGTCAAATGACATCATGAGCACAGGTCCGATAACTGCCAAATGAAAAAAAAAACAAAACAAAAACAACCCACAAAGATAATTTCCAATAAAAATAACTGCAATGCCAATTTTGTTTCACTAAGGTAAAAGCTGTAAAACCACATTCTAAATTTGTATAAGAATGTTCCTATTTTACTTGTATTCCTTGAAGTGAATAGTGTTCATTTCAGCTGCAAAAACTCAGTTTGACTCCCACCCACCCCCACCCTGAGTAAAATATAGATACCTAGCATTTAAAACTTACTTTGCAGTACATGCCCATGTAGAAAGAGTGGGTAGGGACTTTTTTACCTAAAAGCCAAACCTAGCTGCTGGTTAAGAAGGCCGTGGCTGGATGACAGCGCCTGTCCATCTGCTTCCAGCTGCTAACGGCCGTGCTTATGGCCCAGCTGCCTTACGAGGAGGTCATGGATCCGCTGGAGCTGTGCAAACAGGTCTCTGCTGTGGGTGGGTGTCAAGAGCTGCTGCGGCAGGATGACTACAGGGATGGAAACTGGAGGAAGCTGCTGTAACACCAGAGGCGTTGCTCCAGGATCCGACTGACTCTGCCTGAGGGTCTGGGCGTGGTGTGAGAAGAGATCTAATGTTAGTATCCTGTGTAATTACCTATTATGCTGTGTGATTACCTGTAATTGCCTATTATTTATAAAATGCCATCTGCATTGAGTATTATTAAAACTTTTCTGTGGTAGCATAGTCCTGTTCTTGTCAGTGTTTCTAGCATAGAAAGCACGTCCTTTATGTACTAACACGTCGATCTTGACAGTAAACTGGTTCTGACGTATCTTTTTGGTCATCATTTCAATCTCTTAAAACAGACAACTCAGAAACAAAACACATAAACTGAAAGCTGAAAACATGAAAACCAAATACGGATTATTCTAACATTAAATTTTGCAAGTAATACATTTTTACTTCACTTAGCCTAAAATATGCCCAAGTGTCTCCTCCATATAGCTCTCTGACTGATAGGGAAGATGCAAGAAAAATACCCATGATAACCATGAGAATCAATATCCAGTACATACTGGATAACATGTAAATGTTCTCAATTTAATTTTCAAATAATGTAGTATCATAATGTAGGAGGTTCTAAATATAAATGATAAATTATAAATGATAAAGCAAACTTTAAAATAAACCCAGACAAAAAAAGGAAAATGTTATTTTTGTAAATACACCCAAAGACCACCAGGTGTCTCTGTAATAAAAGGAATGTAAAAATGTAATGTTTTAAAAAAAAAAAAAAAATTTCAACCTCCAACCCACAAAAAAAAAAACAACAAACAAAAAAACCCTAATGGTCAGTTCAAGCTGTTCTAAAAACTAAAGTTATATGTAAAGTTGAAATGTTAATACAAGGTCTGCCAAATTTTGCTGCCAGTGTCAACAGTATTAATGCCATCACAATTATGTTTTTAATTCAATTCTACTTCATGTTGCGCTTTGCAAAAACTGCAAGCATTCTCATGCAAAGCATGTAAAAGTCCCCAAAGTGTACCAGAACATGTGCAATTACCTGTTCTTCTAATCAGACACAAAATTATTTCACTACAAGTTTATCACTACTTTGAATTTAACTATGATTAATGAGAACCGTATTACTGGTTTAGTTCATTTTATGAAACAGACTTAGGCTGTATCTATAGGAAGGTACTGACACAGTTAAAGTGGTACAAACCCCCTATCATAGATGCAGTCACTATGGGAAGGTACTACACATCAGTACAGCTTATTCCTGTAATGGAAGAGAAATAAACAGCACTAATATAAACTATTTATAGCAGCATAACTTTGCATATTGTCTATTACAAAATTCAATACTGAATGATACGGTTACTGATATTCTTGTTTGTAGTAGTACTTTGCATTACACACGAAGACAAACACTTCTGTAGCTGGCATGTAGTTATAAGAGTGCACGGATGTGTTTCGTAAAAATGTAACAACACAAGAAGTGTTTGTTCACAAATGTGCACTTATCACACCCAAAGTACATGTCCTCCCTTCCCCTTCATTGCTGTCTGGTTTATGTGAAAAGCTACTTGAATAGTATTTATTTAGATTTTTGTTTTGCTTAACGTGTCTTTGACAACAGTTCTTAATTGTGAGCACTGTAATCTTAACTGTTTGATAAAAGGTAAATACCAAGGAGGTGAATATTCTCAAAGTATGGAACACCTGTACCTTATTAAGTAATAAGAAACATATTTTTCTACACTTTCAAAAAGAAATCTCTTTTAATTTTTAAATTGCTAAGTTAATTCTGGGACTACTTCTAATAAAAGTAAAATATATATTTTTCCACACATTCTCAGATTTCATGTGACAGCAAGGAAAACATGAATAGCTGGAACACATTTTGTATAAAATCTTTGTGTAAATGTTCAGAAATAGCATTTTGTAAACTTCATTTTGATGTTTACACATTTCATGTTCTATAATAGCAAATATATTTAGTAAGCAATATACAATGAAGTGAAAATATGCAGTAGAATTTATATAAAACAAATAGTAAAATATACCCAAAAATAGTGTCATCATCGAGAGATACTACTGGTGGCAAAATTAGAAGGCATGTGAATTTCTCGGTTTGCCTTCTTCATTAGATAGAACCTGTTCTCTCTTCAGCATCTCGGCTTCTTGGCTTTTCGTAACTTGTAACTTCTTCCCTCCCTACCATAAGCTCTTGATATAGGTTGCATTATCATCTCACCACTAAATCTAGCTCCAAAACCTTGTCCATCTCAGAATGCTCTTCCACCTTCTTCTGTGACTCCTCTTCTTGTTCAAGCTCTCATTTTGTCTTCTTTCCTCTTTTTTCCCCCCGTCTTTCTTCTTTTCTTTCTTTCCACTCTTCCATCCCCTCTCTACACTTTCAGTCTGATCCTTCCCTACGACCTTTCACGCCTGGCTGGGCAGTGCTGGCAAGTCTCCTTTAGCATGGTGTCACAGATACACTGTTCACTGTATAATAATAATAATAAAGATGTGCACAAAGAGCTTTAATATTCTAACTATTTTATTTATGCCTATGTGTATTGAAACCGACCTTGGTATTCTGTTTACAATGTTAATGAATCTTAGACAGGAAATTATTTGAAAGAGATTATTTCTGTTAAGGCAAAATTCCACACATTCCAGTAAAAATAAGTCCACGTTGTATAATTTAGAGAGAGTTACAGATAAGTCCTTTTCCCTACCCTTCATACAGGGCAAGAAGAGTGGACAACCTGCACAAACTGAGAATCTTGCAACAGCAAAAAAGCTCTGAAAAGCAGCCTTCAGCAGGCCACGAGGAAAAGCTTGTATCTTGCCTTCGTTGAACCTTGCCTTCTATCAGATTCAAAAGAAGAACTATCTGGGACAGGAGGACCGTTAAATCTTCCTACACAGTATGGATTGGAAGGGGCCTTTGAAACCTCGTGTGTGAACTCGTCTGTTCAATTTCCAATGTTTCACTGATTGCTGATGTCCCTATAATTCCCACTTTTTCCTGCAGTACCTCCCCGGATTTCAACAGTGTTCTCTGTGCTTTTTGCTTCTTATCCTTGTCTTTTTTTTCATACCTCTTGCTCAGTTCACTTACCAAAGTCATCCCTTTTCTTCTCTAATTATCTTTCTTACACTGAACTCCAGTGAGTTTATTAATCTATTAATAGTAATCTATTAATGCCATATTTTTTTCAAATGCAATGTTCATAGCAGCAAAAATACAAACACAAAAAACCCTTGAGATTTCTCTAGACCTCATCTATCATTATCCTATTTATTTCTTTTGCATGTCACGTGCTTTTCCCACGATACTTTGTTACTTGGCTTCAGTGCAAGAACTCTCTTGTATATGCATATCACATTTTAGGCAGTAAAGCTGCACTATGAATTGTATAAATAAATACAGCATAGTGTTGTGTATGTGGGTGTACATATATTCAGTTACAAAGAAGTAAATATACAGTGACCCCTTCAATTTCAAAATAATATAGTTCAAGAACAGTGTACAGGCTTGTAGAAGACGACTTTGGCTTGCAAAATGCAAAAGTTAGAAAAATCATATTCCATTATTTGCAAAGAGAATAAACTTCAAAGCTGACAGAAAGGACTTAAAGGATGTGCAGATAGCTTTATTCAAATCTACAGAAAACTATATAAAATGTTCCTTTCACTTTAAAAGTTATTTAAAGCTAACAGTGAACTGTCTGAGTAAGACAACAGGATTATACTAATTTAACAGTTACTCGGCTATTCCCATTTTCTTCCGTATGGATTTTCCACTAAAGGATTGATGGGGTAAATTGTTTTCATTGTCTCAGTCTAGACAGGAGCTAGATTAGGATCAAAACAGATGCCAGCTCTCATTTGGTCAGGCATACAGACACCACTTAGCTAAATGTGGTATACAGAAAGTGAAATGCTGTGGAACAGAAATTCTATGTATTCAGTGAATAATTCTCATAGTTTATCCAATACAGCCATTAGCAACTTATTAGTTCTCCTATTGATGGGGCAGGAAGAGGGGGGGGGGGGGGGAAGTGAGTCTTGATAATAATGCTGCATAACCTTTCAGTCAAATGTGGGTAAGGAAAAGATATGTCAACCATAGGCCAGAGTCAGATACTTCTGAATTCTAACGTGAGCTATGACATACACTCGCAGATCTTGACCTATTTCTCAGCCAACAAACCTATGATATGGTAGTTGGCTTTTCCAAAGGGCTGGACAACTCTGGGGATCATTTGATGAATCCAACATGCTATGCCCACAAAGCATTAAGTGAAGGGGAGGTCCTCAACAGGCCAGGTATGGCCTAGTGAGGAAGGTAATGAACAGCCAGTTCATTTTTATTGCTAGAGAAGGAGAACATGTATCTGCATATGTGTAGATACACGCATGCATGCACACACACAGAGCAGCCCAAAAGTGAGGCAACTGTAATGTTTGCTGCTTGTAGACCCTATCATTAGAAGAAAAGACTTGAACACTGAAGTCAGAGGAACTGAATTGTCACTGGAAAGAATCTATCCTTCTCCAACAGACCTCAAACATTTGCCTGTACAGCTGAGGCAAGTAACTCCAGTACAGGGGAGAAAGGCGTATATAAGAACTTATGCTGAAGGAGTCAAAACCGAAAAGGAACGGATCATGGAATCACAGAATGGCTGAGGTTGGAAGGGACCTCTGGAGGTCATCTGGTCCAATCCCCCTGCTCAAGCAGGGTCACCTGGTTGTTCAGGACCATGTCCGAGCAGCTTTTGAGTATCTCCAAGGTGGGAGACTGGTGGGCAGTGCTCGGTCACCCTCACAGAGCAAAAGTGTTTCCTGATGTTCAGGGGGAACCTCCTGTATTTCACTGTGTGCCCACTGCCTCTTGTCCTGCCACTGGGCACCACTGGAAAGAGCCTGCCTCTGTCCTTTTTGTACCCTCTCTTCAGGTACTTACACACGTTAGTAAGATCCCCGAGCCTTCTCTTCTCCAGGCTGAATAGTTCCAGACCTGCTTTAACTGAACTTTTTTAAAAAAGGTTTCTCAGCTGGATTACTTGCCCTTCCAGGACCTGCAGATCTGCACTGAAAGAAAGACAAGCTAGTTGAAGATAGGAAAGACTGTAACAGGTTTGAAAGAATAAGGAAAGCTAAAGTGAATGATACGGACATTAAGCAGCAGCGACCAAGCAGTGTTTTTCAGAAACCTGCTGAAGGAGGGCTGCTGGCATAGCAGTATCAGTAAGCGGTACGGGATGAGCTCTACCCATGGAGGACAGCTGGCAACATGACAGGTGGTACACGTTTTTCTGCTGAAAACTTCACCTTCCTAGGAATCAGAGCACTGATTTTACCGAATGGTTGAGTCTGGCGGGCCCCAACTCTGGAAACCACTGGGAGATGACAACGTCCACCCACGCCGCGTCCCGTCACCGCGTCAGGGTTTCACAATTGCCCTTCCAGCCCCCCCGCCTCCAAGAGCGC
>NW_008824044.1:162205-169070 GCF_000699105.1 Pygoscelis adeliae | reverse complement strand
AAGCGGGCGGCTTCGGAGGCGGGAGAAAGGCCGAGGGGAGCAGCGGGCAGCCCTGCGGCGGCCGGGAGGGAGGTGCGGGGAGGGCTGGGGCTGTGGGATAGCGTTGGAGGCGTGAGGGGAGAAGGGGAAGGGCGCGCTGGCGGTGAGCCTGTCAGCTGGCGTGGGCGAGCACCCCCGGTTTGGTTGGGAGATCACTCACGGTACTCTTTTCCTTACCTCGCAGTGGTTGCACATGTGGTGGCATCAGGTGCGGGTTTTGTGGAGGATCTAGATGAGTCGTAAGTACTGGGGTGTCTTGCCTTATTACTTAATTATTGTTTGTTTTTTTTGCGGGGGGGGGTGACCCCACACCGACAGCTTTGTGCGGAGTGTCGTTGTCAAGAAAGCTACACTGGAAAAGTTTGTCTTTTTCTTAGAAGGAATGGCAGAAAGATTGTGGCCTGTATTAAGTAGGTGCAATTAATGAAGCTGAGGAACACTTTAATTTTGCTATTTGTTTAAAGTTATTACGAGTGCTGTTGCCAAAAACATTCTCAGGCTTCCTTGCTCTTTCTTTCTTTTTGGTAGAGTAAATATATTGATGGATTGATGCCTGCCCCAAATAAAAGCTGAATGTGATTAACCAAATTCTTCATTAGAATTTGCTGCATAGCTGCCACAAGGAGCTGGGAGAATGAGTATAAGTGCATTCATGCATGGCCAGAAATGGAAGAGAGGAGGCGGCCTTTAGGATTAGTTCATGGCTGCTTGAAGTGCCAGTTATATTCCAGTGTGAAAACGTGCTTTTACAACAGATTTAACCCCCAGACTGTGGAGGTGTTGAAATGGGTAGTCCTGCCCTTAGCTTGGTTGTGTGGTGTCATTATTCGTGTACTGCCTTGCTTTAGCAGTTTGATGGCTACATACTTGATGTTCCCAATAAAAACTAGCTTCCCAAAAATGAAATTAATTTTTTTTTGTCAGATCAGCAGGTTCATCTAAAGTGCTACAAAGCAGCACGATTATTAGAATTGAAATAGAAGGTATAGAAAATACTAGCTGCTAGGGGAGGAGAAGGTGGCATTAGATGCCCGCTTTATCATAAATTTAAGCCAGCCAAAGGTGATGTTTGCACGAGGGTTCAATCCGTGATAAATTGCATCATATAGCTAAACAGTCAGAAAACCATTCACTTTTTTACTGTATTCCTTATTCAGCAAGAGCAGATAATCATAGGATCAAATGAGGTGCAGCGGAATTATGGGGGAGGGAATGGGTACGTATGGAAGGGGTACTGAAGAGAGATACATCAGCATCTCTGACGTGTTTAAAGTGTTGTGAAAAAGCAACTGAAGCACAGGAACTGCTTGGACTTGATTTTCAAAGCTTGTTTTTGAAACATGCCTCATATTTTCAAGGACTGAAGATAAAGAGTCTAAGTGAATAAAATATCGTGTATCTGTGCTCCCACATCATGTTCCCATATCATGTTTCCACAGGTGTAAATTTAAATGTATTGCTGTTTTGGAGTGAAGAAGCGTAATTCTGTAGTCGCATATCTTTTTTGAAATAGCTGATAAAAGAAAATCCTATTTTAGAACACTTGGATTTTTCAACTACAAAACTATGCAGATGCCTGTATTTGCAATTGGGAATAAGAATTAAATGGTGAGTTGTTCAGGATAGGTTGGTTTTGTTGTTTTTTTTTTTCTTTTTAGCTAGTTGGCAAACGGTGAAAAAGGTCAGGAAAACAATTTAAAAAAATAATAAATTGCGAGCAGTGACTGGTGAAAGTTTCAAGTTTTCCATTTTATAGATACCTAAACATTATGGAGTTTTTACTGTTGCTGAAAACTTTGGGGTTTATTTGAATTTGGGTAGTTGCAAACAATGCCTACTAGCACAAGGTGCAGTTCCCTTTCCCAAGCTTACAGGGTATA
Organism: Pygoscelis adeliae; assembly: GCF_000699105.1. NCBI lineage: Eukaryota > Metazoa > Chordata > Aves > Sphenisciformes > Spheniscidae > Pygoscelis > Pygoscelis adeliae. The sequence continues at coordinate 167,151 of NW_008824044.1, read as the reverse complement.
GGAAAACAAGTAGCAGAGGAGAACTAACAGAGGTGCAAGATACCCAGCATCACTCAACTGGGCTGTGGAAGGGATGGAAAATAAGAGCTATGGTTCCTATCAGCTTATGCTGATCGAACTGCTGGCTGCCTCAGATCAGTACTCATCTTGCGATATTTGCTGACTTGTTCCAGTGTGATAATGAAGCAAATGAGTAACCTGACTAAAAAAGGAAATATTTTTCTGTCTGTGAGGATGCATTGGTGGCTCAACCCAGGATCAGAACCATCAGAAATGGTGCAAGGGGGATGAAAAGGGAGACGGGGAGGAATAGAAACAGCGGCTGGGTTGGTTTAAGGCCCTTGGAATTGTGACCTTGGTCTTCAGTTTTGCTTCATGCTGGTTTCTTTTAACCATTAATGATTAAGTGGAGTGCATGGATTAAGTGGAGGTTGAGGCAACATTTGATAATGTAGTGCCGAATGTTGGGAAGTTGTATGTATTTGAGGCAAATAATTTTGATTCCAAGATATGCAACACCTATGTCATCTTTCCACCAGTATGATTGTGCCTATGTCAGCTGACAGAGAGAGGATTGCATAGGACAGTTAAATAGAGACACTGAAATTTTATGCTCGGAAATGTATTTACAGGGCGTAGAAACAGCACCTTCAGAAGATGCTTAAATACACATTTGTATAGAGATTTCAGTTTTTCTTCAACAGTATGTTGAACTTTCTTATTATTGTCTAATAATTTAATCATTGACATTACCAAAACTAGAATGAGTTTAGATAGTTGGTTTTTGTCACACTTCAGATTTTAGTTTCTGTGGAAGTTGATTAAATAGGTGCTTGCAAATGAATGGTACAACTTGAAATTTATTATTGTAAAAACTACAGTATTTTTTATAATATCTTAGGCCAAAGTTATTAAATTCCATTGGAATGTTCTGCCTCCAGATGTTTCCTTTCTTTCCATCTTTTCCTTGCTGTCTACTGGTTTTGTAAGATTTCAGTCTACCTTTCTCAGTGCTTTAATGCTCTTTGCAATCTCCCGTAACAGTCATACTGTGGCAGGGGGAGGAGAACATTTCATTGTAATTTCTTCTTTTACAAACCAAAGGTTACACTCTAAATTGAAGCACGGCCCAGGATCTGATGATTCAGTAGCTGCTTTCAGCCTCTTGCATCACTTGTAATCGGAAGTTAGTTGGAGCTTCATTAGAGTTCTCAAGAGATGCTAGACTCTACTTCTTTCATTAGCTCTGTAGCACTTAGGGTGGTGAAGTAAATTTTTAGTGAGGTGGTCGACTAAGCAATTTTGTGACTTAAAACTGCTACAGGAAAGCAACATAAAACTCCTGCAGGAAAGCAACATTTTTATGTTAGTCCCCTGCAAATCCCTTTTCTGCTGTACAAGCATTGCAACGTTGGTATGCCATCAATAAAACAAAAAAGGCTTGTATTTACCAGTGAAATGCTGCAATTCTAAGTTTCAAATGCTCAGTGCTGTAATTAGATTATATTAATGATTTCTGAATAATTTCTTTCAAACAGTAGGCCGGCATCAACATTAGTAGTTCTTCAAGACCATTATGGACCATTACAAATGTATTTAATTTTAAATAAAATATAATAAATGTTCTCTGATTCTGCTTACTGCCTATGAGCCGTTTATAGGCATGCTGCATATTGGGAATGGATGAGTCGCGCTATAACTTCTATTAATTGGATGTTATCTTAGAGTGTAGATCACACACTTATTGTGTAATTTTATATATATATATATATTTTAATCTCCTTTCACGATAAGAGCGTTTGCCCTGGTTTCGGCTGGGATAGAGTTAATTTCCTTCCTAGTAGCTGGTACAGTGCTGTGTTTTGGATTTAGGGTGAAAACAATGTTGATAACACACCAATGTTTTAGTTGTTGCTAGGTAGTGCTTACACTAGTCAAGGACTTTTCAGCTTCTCGTGCCCTGCTAGTGGGAAACTGGGAGGGGGCACAGCCAGGACAGCTGACCCAAACTGTCCAAAGGGATATTCCATACCATGTGACGTCATGCTCAGTATATGAACTGGGGGAAGTTGGCTGGGGGAGGGGTGACCGCTGCTCGGGACCTGTCTGGGCATCGGTTGGCAGATGGTGAGCAATTGCATTGTGCATCACTTATTTTGTATATTCTTTTATCATTATTATTATTATTATTATTATTCCTTCCTTTTCTGTCCTATTAAGCTGTCTTTATCTCAACCTATTAATTTCGTTCTTTTTTTTCCCAATTCTCTCCCCCATCCGACTGGGGCGGGGCGGGGAGTGAGCGAATGGCTGTGTGGTGTTTAGCTGCCTGCTGGGTTAAACCACAACAGTGTTACAGTAAGAATGTTGTATAGTGTATTTTATAGCATGTGACATTACTCCCAGTTCTAGTCACTTTTACGAAGCTCATCTTTGACAAAAATAAACCTTACGTTAAAATTCTGTCTTATTTAATTCTCAACATAGAAATAGTTAAGTAATGCGATAATTTCTATGATCTTGTAGTGACAACAGTTCAGTGAAGTGTGTAAGCAACACTTCAAGAGGTATCAAGGAACTTTGATTTATCATGTTCTATTTTTGGTTTAGAAGTTTTAGCATTTAGTGACAGATTAACAGTTAATAAAGCTAGTCAGTTCATTAAGATGTCATTTGTCTAGCATTAAGAGTATTCAGTAGTACCTGTGTATCTCTGGTTTTTATCAATAACTTGAACATTTTTATTCCAATAAGTTGGTTTCTTGTATGCACCTTTGATAAAAACATAAACTGACACACCTATAGTAGAATGTTGAAGGAGGTTGAACTAAAATTGCTTTGCATGTTAACATTAAAGATAATTTAGTTAGTCTACATTCAGTAAAGCTAAGATTAACAGTGTAAACCAATGTTCTAAGATCTATAAAAATGCAACAGTTTCTAAGCAGTCAACAATAGTATTTAATATAACTAGAACAGCTGCAAAATACTTCTTCCCCTTAGATTACATATCCTAATCAAATATTTTTTGTATGTTTTGGTGTGTTTTCTGATTTCTTACTGTTTTTCTGTGGTTTTTTTTGTCTTAGCAAATAGTTATAGAAACCTAATTGGTACAACTGTGTATGTAGTATCATGTGCAGGGGCAATCTTAATACTGAAAAATAACTATTTCCTCCTTTCCCCCACCCCCAAAGAAAGAAACAAAACAGAATTCTTGTATCTATAGTTTTATACCAACTTACTTGTAGACTTTGCCTGTTTCACACATGCACTTCACTTATTTATTTTCAGATATATCATATATTGATTTCATTTTTTTCCCCTCCTAGGTTTAAAGAAAACCGTAAAGATGATATTTGGCTTGTAGATGTGAGTATATGAGAAAAATGGGAAGACCTGCTAGTGGAAATCAAAACACAAAATGTACAATGCTACACTCTGTAGTAAGGCGGCTTCATCGTTTGGAAAATCGTTTGTACATGGTGCAGAAAAATTACGTGACAGTAATTCTTCTGACAGGATGGATAGGCAATCTGTATTGTTCAGGATGAACCAGGAATTAGACTGAGTACTGGATGCAGACAGGCTTCATCCTATATTTTACAGTCCTTAAAAAAGGAAAGCAGATCACCTAACGCTTACAGTCAGGAGGTAATAACCTCTGTTCAGAGTTTTTACAGTTCCATCCTCTAGTTATACCAGCTAATTTGTGTTCTAGACATTTAGCGCTACAACATCAGATATATGAGAGGCTTCTTTTACTTTTCTAACACATTTGGAAAGATTCAGTGCTCCTTATTTCAGAGGCAAGGAATTATTAAAAAGATTGAGCTTGTTTGGGAATGAGATACAATTTTTCTTAGCTCACCCAAATATGAACCGTAATTCCCAAATTGTAAAATTCAGATTTGTGGTTTTTGAGTGGGGAGAACTATATATGCTGATTCAGAATTGATCAGTAATGTATAAGAAAACAAAATCCAACTTTGTCAATTTGTGACCTGATGTTGTTATACCAAAACATTGATATCTTCCCTATTAATTTCACTGAGGTGTTGCAGCAAGACATAGGCAGAAAAATGAAATGAAGTCTCTCAGCTCTGCTTGGTCCTGAGAAAACGGGATCAGTTTTACAGTGTGCTTGTGTAAAAGTAGTTGCTGAAGAACTGAAATCCAGAGGGCAGCTTGGGGAAGTATACATACATATCTCTCTATATATATATCCCTTCCTTTCAAAGAATAGTGTTCCCCTGTTGGTGAATAAATTCATATTCCTGGACAGATTGATTACATGATCTTTTAACTTTCAAAAAAAGAGGAAAATATTCCAAAAGAGATTTAAAAAAAAAAAAATATTACCACACAGTCTATTTTTAAATAAGAAATCAATAGTACAGCAGTTGAATGTATTCTTTACAAACTTGTGCTTTCATATTAAAAATAGCACCAAATCATAAAAACTCTGTTTGTCATTCCAGCTTTGTAATTAACTTGCAGTTTTATTAAGACTTGAAGAACACCACAACTGGAAAATAAGCCTTGCTAATGTATTTTAGGGTTAATCATAGAATCAACTTCTCTTAATTATTCCTTTTCATTAACTTTTTTTTTTAAATCAAATGTATTTGCTTCTCAGTTTTATGCGCCTTGGTGTGGCCACTGCAAGAAACTGGAGCCTGTGTGGAATGAAGTGGGTATAGAAATGAAAAACATGGGCTCTCCTGTAAAAGTTGGGAAGATGGATGCAACTTCCTTTTCTAGTAAGTATGGTTTGGTTAGGGGTAATTTCATGACAGCCTCCGTTTTGAAACGGTTCTTAATTTTTTTTCATTAAGGCATTCTTCTGTTCTGTGTCATAGCAAATGTACGCAAACAGTCATTGGAGAACAATTTCTTGATCTTTTTTCTTTCTGAAAGTGACAACATGCTGTAGTATGTGTTTT
>NW_008824044.1:151202-162191 GCF_000699105.1 Pygoscelis adeliae | reverse complement strand
TGTAGGGAATTCTTCCTGACAAATGGAAGGTAAAAGCTTTTCAAAGATCCGCTTTTGATATGCTTCTTAGAGTACCATTATACAAGCATCTTTATGTCGTGCGTCTCTTGACAGCATCCAATTTTAGGTTCCTTGTATTACTGTTGGACAAGTGCTTGTGTTCTTGCTGTTATTCTTTTCGGGTAATCAGTCCTTAAGATGTTACACCAAAAGCCTGTAGAAATCACTGAAGTCATTACATCAGTGTTGAGCCAATTTCTCCCCATGTTTGTAAATGCCTTCTTGAAGACCCAATTTCAGCTATTTTAATGCTTTCTTTTTTGATGATGCCTTTCATATGTACTGACCTTTTCAGAGAAAACCCAAAACTTTAGGTGTTCAGAGAAGTGGTTTGGGTCGAAATGAGAGGATTGTTGCACGCTTAACAGTATTTTCTTGATTTTAGCATGCTTGTTTATTGTCATTTCACTTAAATCTATGTTGAACCATGAGGATATTTAAGAGGGAAGGCATAGGGAGCAGTGGGGCCCAAGTGAGATCTGAATGTAATAAAACTCTGTTAATACATGTAATGTTTTTAGTTAATACCCGTTAAACCTGATTATTCAGGGTTGTTATATTTGTATGAAATACTGTGCAGAATACTTTTTGCAGTGATATTCCAGTTTTTCTGTGCTTACATATAGCAGAGTTTGGTCTTTTGAGATCAAAATGATCTTGTCTCAAACACCAATTTATTGTATGTAGCTCTTTCTGTAAAACCACATAAATTTGACCTCATTTTTCATCTTAAAGATGCTTATTTGCTAAAGAAAAATAAGTCTGGAGAATTAAAAATTTCAAGATCGTGCAACCAGATAGCTTCAAAATTGGGAATAAATTTGGTGGATCTCTAACATTCCACTCGTATATAAAATTCTGAATCATACAAATTGTATAAACTCTTACCCTGAAATATTTGCATCTGTCATCCTGATACTAAATTTTTGTGTTTGATGCCTAGAACAGAATTGGCACTTTGTTTTTGTTCTAAATTCAGTTTTGCGTATTTCAAAAGTACTAAAAACTGCGAGGGTTCCTTTGTGCCCTGGAAATGTTTTTCTTCTCAGATTTGTTACCAGTTTTATGAAGAATAGAGTCCGATAAATCTTTTTAAATAGTTGCATGCTTTTATTTTGAAAGTGGAAATTTTACAACATCTGGATATGAAAAGCTCAGTCAACTCTGCTTAATGTATTCCCGATCTAAAGATTCTCTGAAATCAAAGTAATTCAATCTTGAGAATATCAGAAGGAAGTGCAGCTGGGCACACACGTGTAACTAGGAAGGAACATGAATGGTTGGCTCTGCATAGTTTGTGTTCCTAATAAGAATGTGAAGTAGTGTGAAAAACCTGAACTTTGGGTAGCTTGTCATCAGAGAGTTGAGATCACAGATGAACATATAAAGCGTCCAATGTGTTGCCTCTGGTAGCTGTGTGGAATGAGGATACAGCAGTTATATCAACAGAACAGTGACCTGGTGTGGTAACAGTTGAATTTTCATGGGGGTTAGCCTTAGAAGTCCACTGAATGTGATCAAAGTAGAAATACGTCACACCTGGGGCTGGCACAATTGTTGCTGTTTGCCTATACTGCATTCTTCATATGAACAAGTGGAGACGATGGTGTAAATAAGTCAGTCACTTCCATGATGTTGAGAGGATTTTAGTAATCTCCACAGCTGGGATGTTTTAAAAAATATAGTAAAAAAATGTCTATTTTGTAGTTCTCCTGACTGTGCTCCAGAGCTGTACAAGGAGAAACTAACTGCCTGTCGACAGCTGTTGTGGTTGAGTGTTGTAATACACGCTTTAATTCATTCTAGTTCTACGTAGTACAGCTATGAGAGAAAAGGATCAGAATCAAATTGATCTTAGTACGCATAGTTTTTAGATCAGTCTCCTTTGACTAAGATGCCGGTAGGTGAGCTGCTAGTTTTAGTTGTAGTTCTGTGCAATTAGGATTTTATTCAGGCAAACAACCTTAGGGTCACAATTTCTAAACTGTTATTCAGAGCCCTGCACACAAATCCTCCCACATCTGCTGCTCTGGCACGTGGTAGCTTTAGAATGTTTATGTTAAAAGTATTGAATCTTGGTGCGTTGTGAGTGCAGGGGTTGTTTTTCAGTAGGGACTTGCACAAGCATTGTCAGAATTTTAGCCTTTTTTGAAGACTACTTAGTTTAACTTTTGGAAAACACTGAATTGACTGGAAAGTGTAGTTTAAGGTGGCAGTTACTATGTTCGCAACTGGAAGGGGGGTTGCAAATTTTACTCCTCTGACTGATGGGAGCAAGATACAAGGTTTTAAGCAAATATGAGGTGTGGGAAAAAGTTCTGCAATTGTCTTTTTACCACTTTAGTAAGCAGCAGCTAAGTAACTTCATAGAAAGTGTCTATTTCTGGTGAAGTTGATGACTGTAGACATTTACCTCTGCAGAATATGCTTTAAAAACTGACTTTTTTGTAACTGCTACAGTATGATACTGCACTTTTGTTGTTGCCCAGTACTGTAGCAAATGAGTAGTTAATAGTCATTTATATCTCTCTTAAGCATTAGTATTTACAACTCTATATCCATGATGCTTAATTCTTGTCTCTGGTATTTTCAGACAATTGTATGTGCATATTAAATGCATACTACCTTTTGGTGAAAATTGACCAAGCATGTCTATTTAGAGGATTCTCGTGCCATTTGACTTGTGGCATATGAATTGAGAGCCTATGCTGGGACCCTGCAGTACCTCTGAAAGAGGTCCAAAATTTAATGATGTAGCTTCGTAACAGCAGCTTCTTGAAAGCAAGTAAAATAATTCATACTGAACCAGGTGGTAGGTTTTTCATTTATTTATGTGGCTTGAATAGTAAACTATGTTTAAAGATTTAGGTAGGAGAGCAAGAAAGCCTTGGTTCACTTTGGCATTAACACATTTCTTTCAGGTATTGCATCTGAATTTGGAGTGCGAGGCTATCCAACAATTAAGCTGTAAGTTGATGCTTCTCATTGAATTTCTAACAGTTACCTATCCTGCCACTGATTTCATGACAGTTAAAAAAATAGTCCTTTCTGCTTAAAAATCCCAAACAAACAAACCACAAAAAAGTCCCAAAACCCAAATGAAAAACAAACAAACAAAAACACTCCACCATCTCATTTTGACATTATCTTTGATTTCTATTGGACTGTTTTGCTTTGAAATTCAGTAATATCAAGCATCTTACTTAGAAACAGAATTCTTAAAGGCAGGTTAGTAAATTTGGAATTCATTTAACTGCTGTTTTCTATGCAACTTCATAAAAGTGTGTGCATATAAATATATATTTCAAATACATATATACTAAATTGTTATTATTAAAAGGAATTTCATGCACCAATTGATTTGACCCCTTTAGAGCGATTCAGGCAGTAAGTGCATACCTGAGTCTTACTGTTAATTTTTTGTGAGTTGCTGATTGCATTTTCTTATTTTTAATTACCTCTCTCTTCTCTTCAGTGTACCTGAAAATCTTACGTAAATGACAGTAGTGGTTACTATATAGGGTGAAGTGTGAGAGCAGTTGTTTGACAAGAGAATTATATGTAGATTATTTTCTTCATGTAATTTAAAAAAAAAAAAAATCAATGGAGGACAAATTTTATAGGAAAATACCAGTCCGTAAGGATATTATATGTACTTGCTTGTAACACATATAGTGTATAGTCCAGTACAAGGTCATGTTAAATAAAGACTTAATAATTTAGAGTACTTTTTACTATGAACATACTGGGTTTATTAGCAGGTTATTGTTTAAGCAAATAGTATTCATAATATATAATAAATCTGGTCAAGTTAGTTTCTCAAAAAGGCAGCAGAGATGTTTAGCTCATTAATCTTTACGCCAATAAAGTTCTTCATCCTTATAGAGGCATAGAAAATTGGGTTTGTGATTACTTTTTTCCTGTGAGTTTCCTAAACCTATATGGATTCAAAGAAAGCCTGTTAGAATTAGTAAAACTCACTTGAATATTCTTATAATGCAAGCGTGCTACATCACCTGTCAGCAGAGTACAGTAAACTGACCAACACTTCATGGAATCTTAATTTAATACGTAAATTCAGAAGGTTTTTCAGGTCATTTGATACTTTTCAATTACAAAAAAGCATTAGAGAAGTTTATATATTTGTCTTATACTGCTTTGGGATTAGTCCTTGTAAAAATGCTGAATGTTTGGGATTTGGTTTGGGTGGGTGGGGTTTTTTGTGTGGTCATAAGCAAATGTTCCAAATGATCTGTGTGTTTACAAGGTAAATGACTGCTGTGCACTAGAAAAAAATAGTCGTAAAAGAATGTTAATTATTTTTAAAAGTCAGTAAACCAAATATTGTGTAAATAAGTTTTTACTCCATAATTGTGTTGTATTGCATTATTGAGTTTTAGATTTTGTTCACCACTTCTTTTATCTGACTATTTGAAAAATTACCTTGCTTATTGCCTGCTAAAAGGTGACTGTAATAAACGTGAAGATTGAGTAATTTTACATGTGCAGATATAGTTTGATTTCAATTCTGTTCTTTTTTTGTCTTTCCTATTTATCTAGCTTAAAAGGTGACTTGGCATACAACTATAGAGGACCTAGAACCAAAGATGATATAATTGAATTTGCTAATAGAGTGGCAGGGTAAGTATACTCTTCTGTGAGACTGGTTCTGGTGACTTAAAACTTCTGTAGGATTTTGAGGTGGGCCAAAAATTATCTCTCTTTAAAAAGGAACAAGACACTGACATGAAGTTAAAAACTATATGTACTGTACATGTGGTTACATGTGAGACTGGTGGTGAGTGGCATGGAGGAAGTAAGTAGAGATTGGCTAGACACAATCCCTTCTTTACAGTGCAAGAACTAAGAGCTCTTCAAAGTAGTGGAAACTATGAACAAATGAAACTCATGGAAGCCAGAAACAAGAATATTGACTTAAATGTTGGCTGATAGATAGACATCATTACTAAGGCAGAATCTGTTTAATACTCAAAAGTTATCTTAGAATTACCAGTTTAATATATGCTTATGCATCTGAAATGTTGCAGCAATTGGCAACATAAGGAAATTGCTTTTACGGAATTGTTCATAACAATTTCTGTTGGCTTTTTCCTCCTTCCCTGCAGTGGCCTGTGGCCTCAAAATGTTATAGACAGTAATCTTTGGGGAGCAAAAAGAATCACATTTCTCTACTTCATTCTTAGATATAATTAAGAAGCATTCATATAAGTACATAATATTAATTATTGTTCAGAATTCTGTAGTTTAGGAATATCAGTGATCTCTAATAATTTACCAAAATTTTATAAGATTATTTATTTCTAAGACCACATTTTCTAACTGCTGTGCTTACATTCAGAATTTTATCTCTCAAATGATTGAGAACTTATTGTGGCTGGGAAGACCTTATTGTGGCATTTCACTGTGTAAAGAGGGCTTAGAAGAAAGATGGAGAGACTTTTTATCAGGGCCTGCACTGACAGGGTAAGGGGCAATGGTTTTAAACTGAAAGAGGGTAGATTCAGATTGGACGTAAGGTGGACATTTTTTGCTATAAGGGTGGTAAGACACTGGAACAGGTTGCCCAGAGAAGCTGTGGGTGCCCCATCCCTGGAGGTGTTCAAGGTCAGGTTGGATGGGGCTTTGAGCAACCTGGTCTAGTGAAAGATGTCCCTGCTCATGGCAGGTGGGTTGGACTATATGATCTTTAAGGCCCCTTCCAACCCAATCCAGTCTATGATTCTGTGGTCAGTAAATGGCATGCATGTTTACATCATAGCAGCATTTTGTACTAAGATACTAATTTCAAATTTAAGTGTGCTATTTGAGAAACATGAGTTTATTTTGGGGGGATTTTTAGGTTTTTTGCTTTTAGTTGAAACAATAAATTGAAAAATTAAATTAATTTGCATTGGAGAATTCAGGTTTTTAAAAAAACAACACAAAAAACTTTATGGCATTTTCTTGGGGTTTTTTATTTATTTGGGTTTTGCAGCTTGCAGAAACTGAGATTTTTCTTCTTTCTCTTTTTTCCCTCCTCCCAGACCTCTTATCAGGCCACTTCCTAGCCACCATATGTTCGAGCATGTGCAAAAAAGACATCGTGTACTTTTTGTGTATGTTGGTGGGGAATCTCCTTTAAAGGTTTGAAGCTTGATTAAATAAAGTTACTTCTTTTGGCTATTCACAGATGTATTTTAAAATATCTTCTAAAAGACTGAAGTGCATGATTGTAATAAATTCTCATCTTTTTTTACTTTTATTGAAGTGTTTTTACAATCTTGTCATAACCATATTTTCTAATTACTCTTTGAAGATAAGGTATGTCACAAACCTTTCATTTGAAGCATACTAAAAGTTCAGAAATTAAAAAACATTGTTTGTATTTTTGCAGGAAAAATACATTGAAGTTGCTTCAGAACTAATAGTTTATACATACTTTTTTTCTGCCTCAGAAGATGTGCTGCCTGAGGTAAACTGTTTTGGTTCCTACTACTTCCACAGAAATGGTATAGTTCGTCTCATATGTAATTTTGCTGTTTTGATGACACAGAGATGACTTCTTACAATATATTTGGCCTTGGTAAATTTCAAACTAATTACACTGAAACATTTAAATTTTGAGTCTATATGGGGAAAGAATACAAACCAAGTTTCAGTCTGTCATTGCTCTTTATTGGCCAAATTACTTGTTCACTCATATTAATAAAATTAAACAGTAGATATGCAGAACTCAACGTGGACTATACAACCTCCTCAAGAAGGTAGATACTTTGATTTTTAGCCAATGCAAAGCTCTTGTTGCTCCTGACAGCCCTTTCACCAACCGCTTTTATAACTAGTGTGGGGGTCTATGGCATGGAGTACGATTGGTACCCTAATAATCAGAGAAGCAAGTGAAAAGGTGAGTTATTTTTCACCTCATGCAGTACAGCTGATCAAAACATTAGTTTGCCCAGGGATCAACCAATCCAGTCTACTGGCTGCAGAATTCTCATGTGGCTCTCTGGAAAAGAAGACAAGGAAATTATTTACAGTTAGTCACAAGGGTGGAAAAAGTTGTTACTACTGTTGTTAGTCTAACCATTGTTGTTTATGTGTTGAAGCAAAATCAAGAGACTTTTTCATTTATTGTTATCTCCAAGTGGGAACTAAGTCTACTCCATGCCTGATAACGCATGACTTTGAAATTAGTTTGGGATTAGCAGGGTGAGAACTAGTGTAAGTTATATTTTTTTTTTAGGCACCTGCATTTTCCAACATCATAAGTAGAACAGGCCTCATTATAAATAGTGCATTGTTAGATTTCCAGAAGCCTTGTATCAAAATCTACCTCAATTTGAATATTGCTATTTGCACTTCAGTCCCAGCTGAGCAAGAAAAGTACTGTTCACTCATGCAGTGGAAATAGTGTAAAAGGCTGGAACTCTTTGAGATTCTGTGATCACAGTGATATAAGCAGTGAGCTGTTTTTCCCACCGAATGTAATTTCCCACAAATATCATTTAAACTGAAGTAGTGATGATACGCAATATTGTATGGAGAGAAGCAAAAATGTTATGAAATCAGTGGTTGCTAGTTGTAACAAGGCTTTGCATGACAATATTCACTGTTAGGCTTTGTTTTGTCACCTTACGTAACCTTGTTCCAAGCTTCAGGCATCTTTTGCAAGCCATAAGCTGTACATAGACTGATTTGCCCTTTAAAGATGCTAAACTATGTTTTGGGCAAATAAGAGAATAAAGCATCGTCTAGAATTACCACCCTCTTGCTCATTCATATGAGCTGTTACATTATAAACCTACTGCTTTAACATTTATTTCCAAGAAAGATAATGCAGAATGATTACAGAAGGCATGTCATCTGGAAAAGCACTCATGATACTGTTGTTATGTTTCCCAAACATACCAGTAAATTAGACAATTCAGCCAACATCATCATCAAAACTAAGCTCATGATACAGTCCTTTCTTAACCACAAATGCTATTAGAATTTTAACTTAGAGTGGTAGCAAGCAGTAAGGAGTAGATGCAGTATTTCTTCTGTGGCAGTTTACTGAAAACATGAGCTGAATAAGATTCTTCTAAGTTCCAAGGAAAAGGTTTCTACACCGTGTATTTTTTTTGAGTATGTTGCTGACCATCCTAAATACCATGTTTAGAATGATAATGCAGGCATTCATTGTTCTGTTTGCCTAAATAGGGCTATTTGTAGCTCTGTTTGCTGGAGCTATGTCTTTGTATTCCTATCAGCCTGAACCACAGGAAATAGCCCAGATTCAGTGAGACGTGTTATCAATGTTACTATTTTGCTCTACGATATTAACTGTCCATTTAGTAGAAGTAATGGTATGACAGGTATGCTGACAACAGCACGAACTGGGAACAGAGAGCGTGACTGATAAAACCCTCAAGTTATGATCGCCTGTCTAAAGTTCAGGTCCAACCAATATTCTTCATGCTACTGCAGATACTAGTAAAAATCCTGCTTCATTTACACTTTGTGAGACCTACCTCTCAAAAATGTGTTTATGTTGTGTTACTTTTTAATATGCGGAACCTGATAAATTTATTTTAGTAAATGTAGACAGAAAACATTTAAATGTGCTTTGATATTTTCCCCATGGACTACATTTCCACATTTTAAGATTTTTTTTTTTGTTCGTTTGTTAAAAATCTTTTAATCTTCCATGGATTAATTGAAAACAACCTCTTTCAGTATGTGACATTGCCTGAATTGCCTGCTGTTGTGGTCTTCAAAGATGGAACTTACTTCGTTTATGATGGTAAGTAAAAGTGGACATTACCTTAAGACAAGATATTTAAAGTATATATGGAGAAACTGGAACAGTTGAGATTTTTTTGAAGGTTGTGTTGGGGTGTTGGGTAATTCCCCAATTTTATGACAAATAACAGCTCCTTCATGAAGGAAAAGAGAAAAAACTAATTAGTTCTTATGGAACAAAATGCATTTGAGAAGGAATTGGTTTTAGCAATACTAAAGTAGAAGTGATGACATTTGCTTTGTGTTATCAGTAAGGTGCAGCTTCTAATGTTATTGCTTTGCTGGCATTAATGCACTTATGAAAGTTATCCCTTCACTCACTGTCCAAATTCATCATATACAAAATAGAAGAAAACTCTTGCTGAAGAGGAGTCACACATAAGATAAATTTACAGTTCCAAACAGTTAATCAGATTTTCTCTAAGTGCTCTTCCTGACAGTCAGATCTCTCTCTCTTGAAGTTAACTTGATTTTTTTCAAATGTGTACTCTGCTGAGAGATTGCGTAAAAGAGTCCAGTTTGAGCTTTTTGTGTCTTGGCAATGCAATGCTTTCTTAGTACAGCAAGTCTTCCTTCAACAACTGTGAAGGAAGAGGAAACTGATTCTGCCTTTATTCCCAATATTAAAATTTGGAGGGCCTTAACTGATAGCTTTGAGCATATGTAACTTTCACATTTGTGTTACTTGGATATTGGTAGTAGGAAAGGATCAGACAGCATAACCTCTCCCTGTATAACTGATGGAGTGTACTACGCATACATAGAATGGTTAACCATTCAGTCTGTTTTTCCTTTCCTGAAAGTGTCCCTCACAAAAAGAGGTTACGGAGACGTGGACCGTTGTCACTGGAGCAGTTGATATGCAGTTTTAAGCTGGATAAACTGCTTTAACTGGCTTGTTCAGCGTGTAGATTGTAGAATGGCCACCCGAGACTAGTAGTGTTTCATAACACCACTGACAGCAGTACACTTGCCATTTATATAAAAAGTGTATATCCTTATGTATGGCTATCCATTTATAAGTGCCAGATTATACTCAGACTATACTGTAAAGCCTATGCTTTATAGTCTGTTAGGTGCACGTACACACGCGTACTTATATTGTATATCATGGGTTGGCTTATAGTACGCCACTTATTTACAAAAACATCTACTCTTGATTTAGATTGTTTTAAATGCAAGTTTTTATTTTAAATTGAAAACATATGACTCAGAAGATTATTCTGCTGTTTTAATTTCTGAGGATCAGTAGTACCACAGCAGATACTCCAGATGGGCTGTCAAGGATATTCTTTGTGATTTCATAGAATGGCTGTACTTGTCTTCCTCTTCAGTCTGTTGCCTTACCAATCGTCCTCCAGATAGAAATTGACTCTATAGCCTCCTTGATTTGCATTTGATTATTTTTTTTTTTAACGGGCCTGGAGAAGGAAAGCTTGTCAAAGAGCAACACTTCTGAATTGCTTTTTGCTGTGTGGCCCGCTTGCTTTTTCCACACCTTTCAAAACAAACACAAAACTTGTAATAATCCAGGCTTCTAATACACTTTGTAAAAAGTTTACTCTTTTATAATGTACTAGAAACATTATTGTAAATCAAACAAATTATGAAGACATGGTATAAGAGACTGTATAAGGTTATATGTGCAACTGTTAGGATTGGGCAGAAATTTGAAGAGCTCGCTATAAGAAAAAGGTTTAGCAAAATCCTTGTCTGGTGTTTTGTTTTTCTTCCTCATAGTAGGGGGATGGGATGCAGATCTATGGGAAGCTTCATGCTTGGAATTGCTTGCTACAAACTTAGAGCAATTAATTGGTAACCTGAAGTTACTGATAATTCACTCTATACAATAGGATTTAACACAAATTTATTTAATGTCCATTTATATGTGTGAGTGTATATATGCATCATATATATGTTTATATACATTTTTCTTTCTTACTTGTGATTAAGCTCTAATTCTAATGGTGTTGGTGGTATGTCTTAGAATTTGATTCTTCACGGGTTTAAAATGTCTAGCATCTGAAACCGTAGCCTTCAGTATAACTGATTCTGAATCATATGTAAATATTTGTTCATTTACATTCACAATGCTGTTAATGCATCTACTTTTTCTTGATTTCTTTCTATTTTATTTAAGGACTC
>NW_008824044.1:103579-151182 GCF_000699105.1 Pygoscelis adeliae | reverse complement strand
CTACTTTTGTATCTCTTTACTTTGTTTGAAACTTGACACACACCCACACCCCCCCCCTTTAAAAACAGGGATTGAAACTGTTCCTTTCTGCATTGGGTCACAGTTATCTTCTAGAATAGTATTGTTTATCCTTGATTCAGGAAAAAATAATCATCAAATCAACTTTTCATGCTTTGCTATGTTCAACAATTGAAAATAGCTTTACAAGTTTTAAAACTGAAGAGAAATGTCCAGAAAAGTGAGAGATTTTGTCTAACAACAATAAAAGGAAAAGGGGAAAAAAGTGTTTGCCTCTATAGTACTGAAAGAAAGAAATCTGATTGCCCATGTTACAAAAAAAAAATTATTTTTAATGCATTCCTTTTTTTTTTCTTTTTTTCCTCTTAGAGTATGAAGATGGTGATTTGTCATCCTGGATAAATAGAGAAAGATTTCAAGGTTATCTTAACGTAGATGGCTTTACACTGTATGAACTTGGAGATACAGGTGAGATGCTGCTACCACTAAACTCTTTGGCATCTCTTGTACTTAACACTAAGAAAAATTAAAGAGCACTAAGAATGTGTTTTTTAAACTTCAAAAATTAATTAATCTCAAAGTTAGAGTTGATAGTGCCAATCTTTTTTTGGTGTTGGTGAGACCTGTTCTATTGACTAGAGGCTTCATCCAAAGCCTACACCACTCCTTTCCTCAACATAAAAATTAGTATGTCTAATCCTGTAGTATTCACAAAAAATTAGTAGTACTTTTAATTTAAGAGTGGCTTAGGTTTTGCATGAATTACATATTAACTCTTGGGATACCTACAGGGAATTTTATGACTGGATTTAGATGTATCAAGTATGGATGGGTTTAGATATGTCCTACATCTAATGGATTCAGATATCTTTAAAGTAGGTATGGTAAGGAAGGGAGGAGAGCATGTACCAAAGTGGACCTGTCCTGGAATACTTTAGCTTTTCTCTACTAAAATTTTTTGCAAGCCAAATGAAAACTTTGCAACCAAGTGACTTCTGGAATAGGCAAATGACTTGTACTGCTCTTAAGGTATAAATACTCTGAAGTAGCAGAAGAAATGCTGTAAGTGTTGATTTTTCCATGCCAGGATACCTTATAATCTACATTCCATTTCAAAAGAAAGGAGTTTATATTCAATGCAACATTGAGTTCTTTCAGGTTTTAAAGATTATGAAACGTCTAGGTTCTTACATGTTTGTGAAACTAATATTGTTACATCTACATTTAAAAGGTTATTTACAGAAATGCTGTTACAAATTATTTAAATGTAGCATACTTCTTCCTTGTTACATTTTGGTCTAACAATTCCTCAAATGATAAAAAAAAATTATGACTTTATTAATACAATGGAGAAGCCATCATTTATTTTTAAGAGCTTTATGTATAAATACACAGTACCTGGAATTTATCTACGTCTTCTTTTCCAGTCTAAAAAGTAGTTGTCTCTTAGTGTATTCACTAGGTAGTGTCTTAAGGTGTGGAAAGAAATGGGAAAAAGTGAGAACTGAGGTATGTAAGAAGTGGAGTGGGGGGAAGCTATTGCTATTTCACAAGAAAGCCTGGGAATGAATCATTGTTCTTGTCCTCAAAACTCTTCAGTATTACATGAACAAGAGTGAGTTTCTTTTTTTGAGGGGAATGCTTCCTGTGGCATAGAGATAGGTGAGCATTGAGCAATAGATTGGCTTGGGTGGGAGGGTTTTGAATGAGTCGTGGCATCTAGAGAGACTTAACAAACTGTTCTTCTGCACTCTGAGGCTTTGGTTAATCCAGCTGATGACTACACTGTTAACAGATCTGCTTTCCTAACAGGAAGCGCTTGATCTGGAGTACCTTTGGCCAGCTTTCTAAACGTATTTTGATCTGGTTCCCCTTAGGAGGCACTTTTTTTTCCTTTTAATCAGAAAAACTTCACAAAGTGAATCCTGAAAAGATCAGTATATTCTGGTGTTTGGTCTTCAAACTCCTCTGACAGAGGTCTGTGTTTTTCTGATGTAATGAATTTTGGGCTCTGCCAGTAAATTTTCCATGTTTTTTTCTGTAAGGATAATACTCCAAATTTTCAATAGTGTGAAAAATAGTCGTTACTGAATCCATACAATTGTGATTCAATCAGTTAGAATCAGCTTGTAATTGCCATTATATAATAAAGGTTTCCATAGCCTCATATTTAGGTATATGCAACTATGCAGCTTGAGTAGGGAATTAATTTTTATCTGTTTTTCCCCTTTTAACTTCTTTCTATAGGTAGGCATTTCATAGAATGCTAGTGGTGTGACATTAAGCCACATCTTATTTTATTTTCAGTAGCTTTAAGAAAATCACAGTTTGGTCAGCTAGAAGAGGCTATTTGGCATCGACGTTAGTTTAAACTTAAAACTAATTCCTGTCCCTGGAAAGTATCTGATCTTCTAGGTTGGAGTATTTTCCATCTGAGAACGTGTGTTTCTTTTTAAATGGTTTCAAGTATTTTATTCCTTATTTTAGGAAAACTTGTGGCTATTGCAGTCATTGATGATAAAAACTCTTCAGTGGAACATACCAGGTACAGAATTGAGTATTGGTGACACTATGGGAGAAATGTGCTGGTATGACATAGAGAACTTTTGAAGTTTCTTAAATATTAAGAAATGCTAACTTGTGGATGTTCTCTAATTTATGACTTCAGCCTACTGAATTTACTTAATTTATGGCTCTGTTGAAGCACATGTGAATTCAATGAGATTATGGGAGTTCCTGCATCACTCTTCTGCCATTTGTTAATGAGATCACAGGAGCAAACAGTGATCACGTAGCTTTTTAAAGCTATTGTGTCACCTTTTAAACATAGACGAGAATACTTGAGTTCAGATGACTTTGTTTAAACTTACTAAGTTTATCTCAAATGACTGTTCTTCAGCTCAGTTGCATTAAAAATGAATTTAGTGATGCTTATATATTAGTTGTCTGTGGAACTTATATTAAGAAGGGGTGTTTTCAGTTGGGTTGGAGTTTGCTGAAGAGACTGAGTGGAACAAGACCTTCCACTGTCCTCTTCTGATTGCATACATAATTAGACTACGAAAATATTGTTCAAGTACTGTGTATGCTATTTTCTTTGGATTTTCTTCAGAGTCACAGTGCTGCATCTTCAGAAGGCAGTAGATGGAGTGAAGCAGCCTGACTGTCTGTGTTTTTCTCGTGTTGAGACAATGTGGTAGATAACCTTTCAAACCTTAGAAACCAAGCAAGATGAACGAGGTGTTTTTTGTTAATGGAATAGGGAATCCTTATTGCTGATGAGGTACTATTTGCTGCTTACTGGGGAAATCTCCATGGTTATTGTTTGTTATTTTGACAGAGTATATCCTGAATTATCAATGTCACTTTTTTTTTTTCCCTCCAGACTAAAATCTATTATTCAGGAAGTTGCTAGAGATTATCGGGATCACTTTCACAGGTAGGGACACATTGTACGATGATATCTTAAATGAACTTCTATATTAACCTTTCTAAGACAGCAGTCATTTCTACATGAAAAATGTTATAGTGCCTGCTTTTATATTCATATACTGATTTTTAATAAGACCATTCCATTAACTGTGTTTTGGGATGCTGACCGTCTTTTAGGTCGTCAATTTTCAAATTATGTTGCTGAGTGTGTGATCTCATCTTCAGTTATAGGAAAAATATTTAAGAAGGAACTTTTTGCTGAAACCCACTATTCTGTTTTCTTTTTCATCATTCTGTTGTTCACTGCTTCTTTTACAGGGATTTCCAGTTTGGCCATATGGATGGAAATGATTACATTAACAGTTTACTAATGGAGTAAGTAAATTCTTATTTGAATATTCTTTCTTCTCTTGTATTTGTTGCTAAGTATATTTAATTGAAAACAATCTTATGAAGAACTCCTGCCTTTCATAGGTTAAAAAAAAAAATTGCTGTCCTCAGAATTCAGCATGTAGCATAGTATCAGTTGTTCGTTAAATGAAACTGCATAATTTAATGTTGGAAGTTTGGTTTACTGATAATGCTGATTGACAAAGCTTATCTTTTATGTGTACTTTGTTAAATTAATTACTCTATTAGAACTGTGGTGGTTTTTTTTTTCCTTTGTTAATTTACAGGACACTAGACAAATTAAAAGTTATGTCAATTTGTAAGAGGAAATGTAAATAATGGTTATGCATTATCTGTGTTTTCTACTTCTGAAGAGGCACATTTCGTTCTTGAAGCATTTTTAAGGCATGCATAGAAATATGCTTCTGCAGAGAAGAAGCATAAAATGCATGGAAGATGCTGTCTGCACTTGATATGTACATGGTACATTTTGAAATACATAAGTAGCTTAACAAGATGCATGACATTTGCCCTTATTATGATCCTTGTCTAAAAATGCAGTAATTAGAGAGTTAAGTTGCTTGGCATTTACAGTTGACTACTTGTTCTCCTCTGGCATTTTGAGTGAAAGAAGGGAAAAACAGGGGTCAATACACCAGCTCTGTAAGTTTTCCAAACCCTTTTCTTGGGGATCAAAGCATGTGTTCATGCCCCTGAAGGTTCTAGGAGCTTCATGGGGACTCATGAGGCACAAAGTCTGTATTTCTGTGGAATGTCTGTAGATTAACACCTGAATACAATTAATTTAAAAACAGCTGTGTCTCAATTGAAGTTAAGTAATGTGAGTTATCTAGTGCTTTATAGTTGCCAAAAGCGAGACCTTCTTCACTTCATTAATTGCTTCTCCTGTGCAGGCTCTTATGTCTGACTGTCTGCTGAGCTGTTTTATCCTGTTTATCTGGCAGAAAAGTATTTGCTTTTTTGGATAGGCGAATAGGGGAGTTACTTTGCTGATCGAACAAAACCCTTAAACGTCTTCCCGTGTATTCTGCTGAGTACCAGAACTGATGTGCAAAGAAGCAGGGGAGGGAGATGAGGTCTGTGGGAGGAAGAAAATGAAGGGGAAGAAGACAGAACTGCCACTTACAGCAGTAGTGATGTAGTGGCAAGATCTGTTCAGCTGGATTGTTTAACTTAATCTGCAAAATGCCTGATTTTATAATTTGTAGTGAATGGGACATTGCTGTTAAAGTACTCACAGGCTTTTAATTGTTTTCTAAACAAAGTGTATACATTTCCAGCATAAGTGGAAAGCAGCAAAAGAATGCAGCAAAATATATTCAGTATTATAAGTACCTGCTCTTCATGTGGCTACTTGAATAATTCGAGTAAAACTGTATTGCAAGTGCTTCAGTTTTCCACTAGATGGCAGTAAGTGGAAATAGAGAAATTCTCCCTAATTGTGAGAAATCTATTGCAGAATACTTTTTTTAGTGTGCTAGATGCACATAGGAACAAATTCTGTTTCTTCACAAAGGACAAAATATTGTATGATTCGTGAGGATAGAAGTAATAGTCCCTGATAGAAGTATACTTATGAACTTGGCTTAAATTATAATGTCTACCAATGGAGTTATCTGTCTCTTCTGCAGTGGATGAATATGCTTTTGTTGGATTAAAAACGGTATAGTTAAAACTATGCACAAAAGAAGAAAACTGAAAGCAAAGATACATCTTTGTGTAAGCTAAGATATATAGCATCATTGGAATGTCAACTGTAGGTGTATGTAGAGTATTAATTCCTCAGCTCTTGGAAGAAACATATTAAACGTGGTTTTATAAATCTCTGTATAGCATATAAAATTTGTATATGAAGTTTGTCTTTCAGCTGCTCTACAACCAACTCCAAGAAACTCAGTTACCAGACTGTTAAACGTAATAGAAGCACTTTTTTTGGGGGGAGGGGGCAGATCTTTTCTGCATCCAAGTAATAAAATGTGTTCTGTTTTGGCTGGGATGAGGTGTTTTGGCAGAGTTTGATAACTTGTTACCAGGCACTTGCAAAAACACCTGACTTGGTTTGATTGCCTCCTACTTATATTTCTTGTTTGTTCCTAATAAATAGAGAATAAAAATGTCAAGGAAAAATTGTATGTAGAGAATCTTATGTTGCAGGTTGTCACTGTTGGCAAAGCTTTGTTGTTTGTTTGTTTTTGAAGTTCCTTTGAAAGGATGAAATTATTAGTTATCTCTGTAGTTGGCCTTACATTTTCTGAGGTGCCACCATGCTTTTAACTTGAGTACTGGGAATGTGGTCTGCACCTTAAGTCTTGAAGTATTTGGCTTTCTAGGAGTTTAGAAAATTTTCATGTATAAGTATTAAACTTGTTCACTTCTAGGTTTGGAATTGAATTTAAATTCAGAGAAACAAAACACCTAAAATGTGTGAGGAAAATTTAGAATAATTTCCATGACTTCAAAGAAAAACAGGAATCTTGAGTACATGCTAAACAACAGTTTCATGAAATAATTGATAGCCACAGTTAAGGCTGCAATCATCATCAATATTACATGGATTGCAAATGTGCATGGGTGGGGCAGTATTAGACAAGAGTGAAAATGTAGAAAAACAAGGTTTGCACTGTTTCTGCTGTGAAGGAAAGCCACCTAGTATTTAAATTCATTATTGATAGAGCTGTAGAAAACTGGCAGTACAGGAGATTTTTCACCTTACTTATTTAATGTATTTTAAATCTTTCTTGATGAACAATCTGGGGTTGTTTAGCCTGGAGAAAAAGAGGCTCAGGGGAGACCTTACTGCACTCTACAACTACCTGAAAGGAGGTTGTAGCGAGGTGGGTGTCGGTCTCTTCTCCCAAGTAACTAGTGATAGGACGAGAGGAAATGGCCTCAAGTTGTGCCAGGGGAGGTTTAGATTGGACATGAGGAAAAATTTCTTTACTGAAAGAGTGGTTAAACATTGGAACAGGCTGCCCAGGGAAGTGGTTGAGTCACCATCCCTGGAGGTATTTAAAAGACGTGTAGATGAGGCGCTTAGGGACATGGTTTAGTGGGCCTGGTGGTGTTGGGTTGATGGTTGGACTTGATGATCTTAGAGGTCTTTTCCAACCTTAATGATTCTATGATTCTATGTACGTATGCAGTATTAAATGTTCCTAAATCTGGTCTAATTTTGAATTTAGGGCTACTTTGAACAGTAGATTATACTGGTTTATCTCCGGAGTTAATTTCTAACCTTTTTTCTTTTTTTTTTTTCCTTTCTTTCTGATTCTGTTATACTAAACAATGCTTATGCACGTGAAGGTCAACTGCTGAGCAATGACTGTTTAAAAACTCAGTAACTCATTTGCCATATCTAAAAGAGGTGTAGAAAAACTTTGGTTGGTAGAAAAACTTTGGTTGGTATGGTTTATTCTTTTGACTTGACAGGTAGAAGTTGACGGATAGAGTTGATCAGTTGGACCATGGCTGTATGGGATTGAACTTTTGGATTATACTTTTGCCTTTGCGCACTAAAACACTTAATGAGTTGTGCTAATAGCACATTTCATATACAAGGCTACTATCTGTGATCTCTTACTAACTGGCAAGTCATAAGGTACCTGATTTGCAGTCACTATGGGTATGCAAAATGCAATCAGCTTCAATAGTGTCACTGACACAGATGTGAAGGAAAAAAGGTTAATGAGACACATGCTCGTACCATTCAGGTGATTCTCTTCCCCCTTCCCTCTTGCCTTTAAGGAACTGCTATAAGGAACACATGCAAAGTGAAGATTAATGGATACCCTTTTAAATTATGTAGGAATTATTTGAATTGCAGTGTTTTACACGGTAGTTCTTTAAATGTATAAACTATCTGTTTTATATTTCCAGTGACTTGACAATCCCTACTATTGTTGTATTGAATACCTCCAATCAGCAGTATTTTCTACCAGATAGGCACATTGAGAACACAGAAGACATGGTTCAGTTTATTAACGATATTTTGGATGGTACAGCTGAAGTAAGTCTTCGTTGTGACTTGGAATATGTTGTTTGGTGTTTATTTCCTTAAATGCTAAAGGGAAAAAAATTGTTTACTCTGATTGCTGTGTCACGTGTTTTATCTTCCTGTCCTGTCTGTCTTCCTGTCTTGGGTGCTGTCAGTGAATATGTGATTGTGAATTCTTGAGGTGTGCCATTGCTCGCTGTTCTGACTGCAGAACCTCTTGTGGAAAGCAAGCTTTTTTTTGCTTATAGTGTAATGTTAGCTGACTTCTCTTGATATTCCTTTTACTGGTGTCACTGGTAAATGGAGAGCTTTTTATTAATCTCCTGGTTTGCTTTAAATGCATTTGTTTAAAATTTTCTTTATAGTGCATAATTCAACTCTGCCCTGTCTTTTGGGTGGTAAATTAATAAATCCAATAGCTTGATGAATGATAGGTTCAGATTCAAAAGCCAGTTTTATACTTGCTTTGCATATTACAAACAGACACAAGCTTACCGTTCTCTCTCTTCTCTAAGACTGAAAATGAGCTGTCTTTCGTTAAAACAACAAAATTAAATCTGGAATTGATGACTTGGACAATTTTTTTAATGTTGGCAAAACAAACTCAGGTTTGCTTATTCCCTCAGTGTAAGTTGAACAGAAGGCTATGTTGCATGGATGAGGAAAGAGATCATGGATCAGAGCTTTCATTTGTGCTTATGGGGCAGGAAGGCTTTGCCACAAAGGGGGGCAGTGCTAACAAATCGTTTGGCTGCCTCCTGGGAGAAGCCGATGTTGGTTTAAGCCCCAATTCACTGTATATTGAATGCTTACTGTGTTAGCTCAATCCCACTTTATGTTATTGCAGCAGTTTTAGGTCATCGGGTGGTAATGACAAGTAATGCTGTAGATCCTTTCAGTCATATGGGGTACTTTGGTTTATTTAATCTGACAAATTGGTGTAGCAACATAATATAGGTGGATTTGCTTGCTGTTCATGACTTTACTGGCCATGCTTCCAGTTGTAAGGTGAGGGGTATTACTGTTAACCTATCTGGCCGTTCTTTGTTCTTCAATTCTCATTTTTGTAATGCTTTGTTAATTGCATTGAATTACGTTATCTACATCTGTTTGGCTCTATTTAAATATATCCTTCTGGTTGAAACAACAAATGAAACTGGTTTCTCTCTGTTTTTTAACTTTGAGGAAATTCATTTGTGATGCCTTGTGTTTTTTGCCATAGTGTCACTTAAGTCTTTCTACCTTTTGTTTGCAGTATTGCAGCTAGAATGATTAAAGATCTGTCTAAATTCACATCTCTTTATGTATGTGAGAGCGCTAATAAAAGACACAATACAGAATGTGACTTCATTTAAGCTAAATGGTGTCTATGGACATAAAATGCCACTACTTTGGCTACAGTCAGGCCCAAGAAATTGTGCAGCTGTTGAGGAATGATGGTCTTTAAAGCATGCTGGTAAACAAGTAACAGGATGCAGACTTTCTGAACCACAGTGAAATTTCTGAGAAGTATAACGTTCCCCCCCTTCCTTCCTTGGGAAGTGTTGGATTATTCACCTTGAGTTTCTTGCTATTTTCTGTAAGGCCCTATAGGTAGCCTTCTGTGAGTCTGTTTCACCTTTGTGGACTTTTGTAATTTGAGAGGTTTTGGTCAGGGTCAAGTGCTGATCAGTTGACCTCCAAAATGTAGGTTTTCTTCCCATTTGTTTCTCTGCCAACTCAAGACAGGTGAAAACTGGTCCTGTTCAACAGACAAATTGGCTTTGGATTCATGTGGTTATTTTGAAGACTAACAAATTAGGTGGCAATGTAGGTATAGTCTGTCATTGCTTGACACAAGTTTTCTTTATTACACTTTCATATTTTCTTGTTACTTAGTCCTTAGATTTTTCTAACTGCTTCTGTCATAATCCATAAATAGATATGCATCAGCTGCAGGAAAGTTCAGAAAATCTCTGCACTTTTATAATTGTTACATCGGAACAGTTAGTAGCTTCTGTTTGTGTTCCTCTATGGTAAGAGAGTGGAGTGCCAATCCACTGTTAAATCTTGCACTGATTGTTTAAAACAATTGTGAGAGAATTTTTCATGAGACTTAAAATGTTTATCCTTTCTTGAGAAGCTGGAGCGTCTGGGCATCATGAGATGCACGAATAATTACTTTTCATTTCCTTCTAAAGGGACTTAAGATTGCAAGGTCTGAAGAATGAACTTTTGGAATCATAACTGAAAAGTGTCAGCAGTTTTGACATGGTTCCATTTGAAATTTCAGGCACAGGGTGGTGATGGACTTCTGCAACGAATCAAGAGAATAATCTATGATGCCAAGTCTACTGTAGTGGTAAGTCTTTTATTTTTCATTAACTTAGGTGGTGCCCTTGTCAATCAAGATGCAAATGTTTTCAGAGGGTTTAGAAATATTTTTATCTAAGTTTGTTTATATTATATGTCTTGTGTATATGTTACAGGTATATATACATTAGGTTTAAGCCAAATGAACTTCTTGATTAAAGTTTTTAATAATATTTTCCCGTGTGCTAAATATTCAACATAGATTAGTTTCTTCATTTTTCACTCCTCTTCTGTATTAGTCTGACATGTATTTTAAGGGATAGAACAGGGAGAATTCAAAATCTTTTCCTTGACCCTTTTGACATCCTTTGACTGAAATTGATAACACTTTCATGTTCTGAGAAATGTTATGGTTTCAGTCTAATTGGTTAGAGCATAAGGGGATTAAATACTACACTCGGTGTAGTTTTAGAGCAAATATTTTTATCATCTTTCTTATAGGTTAATTATGCTTAACAAAATTTTGTTGGGAAGATGTACGCAAATCCATTTCTTCACTTCTACACAAGCAAAAAAAACCTGTGCTGTGAATTTAAATTGAATTGTTTCTGAATGAGTGGCTTCCAAACTTCTGTGAATGTGCAACATTTAGCCATCAGTTTCTGAAACCAAAAGTCCTTCCTCCTGTGCCATTAAACGACTCTTCAATAGGAAGCTGTCTAATAACAACATTTCTGCAGATCCCTTATTACTCAAACTAATTTTCGAGAATAAGACACAAATAAGAGATGAAACTGGTTGCTTCAAAGTGTTATTTTAACGCTGTTAGAACAATTGTTTCTCAAGCTTCAAACAGTGAATAGGATATACGGTTGGCATGTTAATATTAACTGTCCCAATGCAACATTATAATATTTGAACTTTGAAGTCTTAACAGTTCCTACTGTAAGTTCATTAAAAAAAATGAGGACTCGTCCTTTCTGGGGGAAAAGAAAAACAAACAAACAAAAAAAAACCAAAAAACCAACTGACTCTGTAAATACAGAGAAGTAATGCAGTAATTTTGTATGTTCACTGAAGGTGTTTTTTACTTCAAATTTGTGTTTCAACAGTCTGTGTTCAAGAGTTCACCACTTCTGGGATGCTTTCTCTTTGGGTTGCCCCTTGGGGTCATCAGCATTATGTGTTACGGAATCTGCACAGCTGATACAGATGGAGGGGTAGATGAACATGAGGCAGCTAAAAAGGAAAACAGTGATCGAGAGCTCACGGACGAAGGCAGTGAGGAAGAACAAGAGGAGGAAAAGAACGGAAAATATACAGAACTTTCAGATGGAGAGCTTAAACAGAAAGATGTAATGGAAAAGAAAAAAGACTAACTTGTTTAGCAAAAGAATTCTCTAGAATTTCCAAATAGACTTATTTATTGAAGGTAGTCATTTATTGATGATCTTCATGAAAGAGGACCTTTTTGTCTGCATTATGGTAGTTTTGACTTGCATGTATTCAAATTTTCTCAGAAATTGACAGAAAAAAAAAAGGATGTTCTCTTAATTCTCTTTACTAGATTCGCAAAGAGCAATTTAAACAGAAGAAATTTGCAGGTACAATTCTACACCTTTTTTTAAGAGTTTTGAATTGTTCATTTCCAGAACAGTGAGATAAAGATAATGTTATTTGACCTTAGTGTATGTGATGAACTACTACTAATATAGCCCAGCTAAACTTTACTCTTTCATATAAAATTAAGGTTGAAAACTAAGAAAGATTAAGAGATCTGTAGTCTTTCAGAGCCTGATAGCTAAAGACAACTTAGAGTTTTCCAAGAAGTCACGTGTTCTACCTGTTGCACATTATTTTGGAAAAAAAACACCAAACTTTTCTATTTTCTCAAGTTAAATGTAAATTGTTAGGAATTGGAGGAGTGTTTTACCATGTAATAATATAATTATTGGCAGTCAAGAATGTTTACTTGCTATAGGATGTGGGAGTTATATGCTAAATTAAGTCTTTATTAGTGTTTTAGCAGCTAAAAATATTGGAAAACTACATTATAAACCTTTTAGAACATGATTGCCTGTTAAATTGTTTTGTATGAGTGCTTACACAAACTTATAGTTCAAATGATCTTTAAGTTTTCTGAATTCACAGTACAACTTGATAAAGAAAGACATAAATATAAACACCCTCTGACTACTTTGAATACCTCTCTAATGACAAGCTTTTTGAATGGTGTGAATGTGTTTTAGTGTTTAATTCAGATTGTTACGTATCTTTGAGGTAGTTGGTGTTGATACTTTTGTTTGAGACTGTTACCTACTCTGAAGGAGGGAATTAATAGAGCATAATAATAACATTCGTAGAGATTGGTCAATATAATGCATTTTTGTTACCTGTTTAATCACAAAAGTCACTTTTAATACAACCCCGTGACTGTGAAAAGGACTAATTTGTGTCCAGGGTTAAAATTTCCAAGGATAAGCTATAAAGCAGCCTTTGGCGTTGATGCCTTGGAAAGTACCACAGAAAAAAAACTTGCATTCTTCTTCCTCTTAGTATTCATGCTGGCTTTTTTTTCTTTTTGTTGGTTTTTTGTTTGTTAGTTGTTTTTTTTCAGGCTATATT
This sequence comes from Pygoscelis adeliae, assembly GCF_000699105.1. Classification (NCBI taxonomy): domain Eukaryota; kingdom Metazoa; phylum Chordata; class Aves; order Sphenisciformes; family Spheniscidae; genus Pygoscelis; species Pygoscelis adeliae. Next base: position 138,410 of record NW_008824044.1, on the reverse strand, counting down.
ACTGTATAACACAGGTTATAATGTCCTCCTTATAAGGCAGCTTGATCACATAAGAAATTACTATGCTATAGCACTAAATTAAGGAATTTTAAATAAAAAACATGGGTAAACTTAAATAGACAAGTTCTGTGTTTGAGTAAACCTCATGATGATATAAATCATAACCAGGGAAAATGTATTGCATCCTTTTTCCTTGTAGGAAAGAAACTTGTTTGTTCTGTTTAAGTAGCTTGGTAACAGCTGGCTTCGTGTTGCAGTGCAGAGTACAGTAAGTAGATGCCTGACTTCAAAGATTTTCGTTATCAAACAGTATAAACTATCTAAGGAGATTAGGAATTTTTTTTCAGAAAAATTCTATGTCTGATTTTGAGTCCAACCTTTTTCCTTTTGGGAGGAGAGGAAAAGAGTTCATAGAATACCAAGTAGCAGGTGTCTGATGTTTTTTTTCTTCCCCTTTTGTTTTCCCCTTTTTTCATTTTTTTGTCATTATAGCTAGTTGTACATAGTGACTTGAGTTTTCTTGCTTTTTGATTTTATTTTAATTTTTTGACAGAATCTTTGAGGTGTAGTTTTACCATATATTTGAGTGAGATGCTTAAAAATGTGTTTAGAAAGGGTTTTGTTTTTTTTTTAACATGGTGTAGAGCTCTTGAGTTGTTTTAAAAAAAAAAAAAAATCACTTAATGACAAGCCTGTACATTTCTTTGGACTTTTAACACAACTCAGTGCTGATAGTAAAAGATGTAGGACTATTAAGGCAGTAATATGTTTTCTTGATTTGTCTCTTAAGACTTCAAATACAGATCAGTTACATATTTGATTTTGGTTCAGGCTGGAAACCTGCAGCTTTTTATTTAATAAAAAAATGAAGTGGTCACTGGAACACTGCTATTCCTTCTATGGTGTGTAATAAAAAACCCCATAATTCTGAATTCTGCTGCACTGCTAAGAACTGTTTCAACTATGAGCCTTCATTTTTGTGGATATTTTTGTTTGTGTGTATAATCAGTAGTAGCCAAATATCTTGCTGAGAAATCTTGAGATATGGACCTGAATGTGATAAATACTGTGTAAGAAACAGATCACACTGGGATCTGTTTCTTAAAACTGTAACACTTAACTGCTAGAGTTAGGAGGAAAACGCATGTCTCGGTCACTTCTGAACTGTAATACCACTCAGATGTGTACTAAACTGTTGAAAATTAAACTTGAAATGTACTGCCATTTTCAACAAATCCTCTCCCAGCTATATTCAACAAGACACGGGGAGCAGAAAAGCATACAAGTCATATACTGGGTGTCAGAAGTGATGTTGAAATTAAGGGTTTTGCTGTGGTCATGCAAGTAATCTAGAATGCTGTCTGAGGGGGGGATCTGGCATTTTTTTTTTTTTCTTCAGTCTCTAAAGGTTTCTTAAAGCAACTTCACTGTAATAACTTTGAATTCACGAAATAATGCTGCTTTTTTAAGTCAAGTGTAAGCCGTCTGTTTTTCTGTAATAAAAACATTTAAAAGAGCTTGTTTCCTTTGCTTAATTTACTCTGTATTAAGCTTAGATATTACACATTGTCTAGGAGGCCATGTTTCCGGGGACACTTCTTGTAAGCGTACTTTAGGCCCCGAGTGACGCAGCACAGAAGTGCAGCTGGTAGCTTTTAAAAAGAAAAATGAGTTCGTCCTGTCTGATACCTTCTCGTCAATATTTTGAAAATACTCTTTAGGTGTAGGAGTTAGTCTTTACTTGTCTTTCGTTCAGTGAGCATCCCAGCGGTATAAAACAAATGCATTTCTGAAAAAGAAGTTTTAAAATACCAGTTCATTCCATTAGCACACTCTCAAATTCTTACAAGAGTTTCAGTAGCAAAGGGAACCTGAGGCAGACTGTTCTAGTATACATCTCCTTCTGGAAGAACTTGAGTAGCCTTGACACTTGGACGTGCACAACCTCTTACTGCTTCATTATTTACCTAGGCTGTTCTAATAGATACTGTCCACACTGTGGTGCACACTGCTTAAAGGATGGAAATGATTACATTCTGGTAGATCTGATGTGTTGAAGAAGGCACAGAAGTGCTTAATTTTCATGAAATATTTAAGTAAAAGGTTTAGCTTGCTCTGTTTTGGCCCAGAACTAATTTACCCTGTTCCTTTTTTGTCAGCATGCTTGAAGAAGTGGTTGTACTTGGAGGAGTGGGAGGGTGGAGAGTTGTTCCGATGACAGCCAAAACCTCAAGTCTGTGAGAAGGGTGCAAAACCAGAATGTACTTCCCTTAAGCTGTTAAAATCTCATGAGACTACAGATGTTTCAGGTATTATACTGTGACAGAATGGTACTGGCTCTCAAATCTTCTCAGGGAGCAAAGCAGCTTTCTGCTGTTCTGTTCTCATCGCTGAGTACATTGCTAACAGATTGAATCATATGAACCTGTTGCATGTTATATTGCTGTAACCGTCGAAGACAATTTTGAAAATATGGTGTTGAATGCTTTGTTGAACTCTTAACTTGCAAGGTTTTCGTAGTCTGCCTAGGCAGTGAACGCATTCCCAGAACAATGCTTTCTCTGATTCCTGAAATTTTAACCATTTTAAAGGATTACTGCTACTATCCTGTATATCAATTTACTGACATAAAGCACCATTTAGCAGCTGATGTGAACTCTGCTGTTGCTAGCAAACTTCCTTCTGCTTATACACCAAGGAGTATAGAAATGTTTGTGGTTGTTTAGCAAGGATAAATAGACTACAAGTATTTTACATAAAGCATTTTTGAATGGAGTACTGTGGTTTTTAACAATAAAACCTGAACGATCTAGAAGGTCCTTTGGAAAGGAGCAAGGAAACCTTTAAGATGATTACTAATGACAGGAATAGTATTGCTTTGTAGCTCAGTTTCTCCATAAGTTTAGATTGGAGAAGAGAGAAAACATCACTAAATGAGTGTATAACTTGACAAGTTATTTGCACTGAAAATGGTTTTGCTTTTCTGGTGTGTGCTTCTGTCACTTCAATTGCATCGCTTCTAGTACTCAGCAGCCCCTGTTGCAACATTGGCGTAGTCTTCAGCTGGGTTAATGACTGTCCTGACCAAAATGGTGGGTGGTTTTAGGCTGTCTTGAATTAAGAGATTGAAACTTTGGTAAGCACTAAGGCTGACACATGAAGGGGATGAAAATGCATAGACAGGAGAAATGGGAATAGGAGAAAGGAATGGAGAAGGGCCATGTATTCTCATATCTGTCTTATGTTTTGATATGGATGAGCTACATTTAACACACATGCATAGCTAGTGGGAGTTTAAGTCCTTCCAAAAGAAATCTTGTATCTCCATTTAGTTTACAGAGAGCCTTTGGCTGGATAAGTTTGCCTGACATAGAGCGAGTAGCATTACTACCCAATCAAGATTACTTATGGATGTTTTTGCTGTTTCTCAGCAAAAGAGAGAACTTGTAGTCTTAATGCTTTCAGGAATTAGAGATCTAATCAATAATGTAGGACTTGTATTTTCATCTTAAAGTAGTGTTTTTTGGTTTTGTTTTTTTTAATAATTTAAAAAAAAATATTGCAGCAGTTGCTGCAATTTCATTCTTTTTACCTGAATAGTAAATGTTGACTTAATCCAAAGCAGACAACATACTGTTCATAGACTGTAAAAAATTAAGTGACTTAATATTAAAAGAAAACAAAAAGACTTTGGGACTTAGGTACCTAAGTTTTTAATCCCCTTCCAAAGTATTTTTTTTCTTTTATCATTGAGTCATTTTAACTTAGAACTGACTGTCATTTTTTAGTTAATCTTTTTTTTTTTTCTTAGTATGCTTCTCTAAAAGAACTTGTCTGAATATCCTGACAGTACATTGTACATTAAAAACTGAAATGCAGACTGGTGTTTTGGATGGCCACTGGCTAATTTTGTTTATTTCCTCTTTGCTTTTGTAAAATATGTCTTTTTTTGATCTTACCTTTGTACATTGAGCCAGTTGAGCTGCTTCTACTTAACACTTCTTGCAGGATCACACAACTCACTAAATATATGCTGTTGTCCTCAGGTCTATGTTAAAATTTATTAGGTAACATTTTCTAAAAGCAGACTCTGAAGGAAAAAAAAAAAAAATACCACTTAGAAGCTATCAAAATGTCAGAGTGTTTTTGTAAGATATTTTTGGAGAGTCTTTTTGTCAACAAACATTTAAATCTTCAACTATCAGAAAAACTTTCCTGTCCTTAAACAGAACATTTGTTAGAACAGGAGGAATTATAGAAAAAAGGTGGTTCTATGGTAGACTGCATCTCAAGTAGGGGAAGGCATGTAGATGGTCTATAAAGTTTCTTGGAACAGAATTCCCCTTTGAAGTAAGAGATCTCCTTTTACATCAAGTGGAAGAAAGCTAAGGCTTCCTTCTTTTCAGTCACTATGAAAATTAAATTTGAGGGTATTTCCTGCAGAAGATAGGCGAAATAGTTGCTGGCCCAGACAAGTCCTTCACAATGCATTAGTTGCTCCTGAGCTGGAGAAAGAGATTAATTGCCTTCAGCAGATTTATCATCTAATAGCTGTGTCTGACTCTCAGTGGAGAAAATAATTCTAAATTATGCCGTGCCTTCATGCAAAACTATGCTTTATGCAAATAAAAAACACTTGAGAATTGAGTTAAACCTTGAGATCACAATACTATGGTGTATATGCTTCCCCTCTTTTCCCCCATCTTTCAAAAATATATACCTTTTTAAATAACAAATGCAGAAGGAATGTATATTTTTATTCTTCACGGCTCATTTATGAAATCCCAAAATGCTTCAGTCCCATCCCAAATGCCACAGGTTGCAAGAGATGATGCAATATATTGTGGTGTTAACTTTTTAAGATTTATCCTACTGTTAAGTAAGAAGTATCAAAAGGCTTTCAGAGTGGGTTGAAGGAGAGGAGGAAGTATTTTCTAAAAGGTAAACAGAAGTGTTGCTCTGTGTTGAGTGCCTCTGACAGACAGGTGTACCAGAATACGAAAAATACTCTTTGGAACGGATCTTTAAGCAGCTGGGAGCTTCTTGTATCACATTGTCATGATTTAAAATAGAAGGATTTCTAGCAGAGTGAGAGTAAGTAATACTTGATTTTTAGAACAGGGTTTAAATGCAGATATGAATCTTGACCTGAGCATAGCATACTTCTATTTTTACGCTTTGCATCATGTGTTGTTATAATTTCAGTGGTCTGTCTTCAAGAGGAAAGCTGTCAGGGCATTCATGTGAATCTGTGGTGGGTTTTAGTTTCCAGAGAGCACCTGGAATTCAAGCATAATGCAGAAGTGTGGGGTTCTTTCAGTGGGCCATAACTTTGTGTCAGCTCCAGTTGTCAAAAATCTAAATGCTAAGACATAGTAGAAATAAGACCTCGAGTTGCTCACTTCACTTTGCAAAGGCTCAAGCCATGGATGGAGAATTAATCAAACGTGGGCGTTGTGTGTTAGCTAACGGAGAACAATTATCTATGGCTTAAACAGTCCCAAGAAAGAAGTTACAAGCCTTCTTTTAGTTTTGTAAATAACGGTTGTGAGGTGGGAGGAATTTTCATACTGGCATCCTTAACTTGCATCCAAAAGGTGTGATCTTGGCTCGAAACATGCAGCAAGGCTTATAGGGGAACGGACTTCACAATGAGGGGTAAAGGCACGATGATCTTAAAGTAAGACTATTCCTTGTGTTAAGGTGCAATGTTTGTTATAAAGGAAGTGCATAATAAAATAATGAGGCTTGTAAGATTACCATTCAAATAATATGCTACTCTGTCATGCCAGTCTTCTGAAAAGAGTGTTGATAAGCCTGAGGTTATATCAGGATATGATGCACCGTATCGGTAAGAAAAAGTGAAAAATTTCCATAGCACTGGCAGTTCTTTTTACTTCTTCCCTTTAGAAGAAAAAAAGGCTCAGTGCAGACCCTTGGTGTGAACCAGCACGGCTGAGCTCCAACACCAGTTTCATTTCCTGCATCATTTCCCAAAAGCAGGAGCTCGACCGTACAGAGCAGTGTCTCTGGTGAGCAGTGGCTCTTGTAGCCTCTGTCGCACTAGCCCCAGTGGTTTTCAGAAAGAGTTGGCAGTTGGCCACAATGAGCATGAGCCGTAGCAGAGACTTCAGGAGCCTCAGCTTTGGACATGCAGGATGTGTGCTGCTGTGGATAGTTTTAATGACCATCTGAAGACACAGGGGAAGGGACTCTTTCTAAACACTTTAAAAATCATCATTGCATCACTGTGATGGTGTATCATAAGGTGAGGAAGAATACATGAGGTATAGAGGTAAGCAGACACAAAAGCCTGTGGGGTATTTCCTCTGCTCAGGCCCATGCACGCTCGTTTGAAGCTAGGACAAGGCCACTCCGTTTTGGGGACAGTGAGTTCACGATCATAGATGTAGGTTGGTCTGTGCCTGTTGGTCCTTGGGCAGTGAACTTGCCCTGTCATGTTTAAATTAGAGTGTAGACATGCCATGGGGCATTAAGTTCAATTTCTGGCCATCTTCCTTTGGCGTGGAGTACAGTTTTGGGCAAGTTACTTAGGCCATAGTTTCATTACACTGCAACATTAATGACAGTGCTGGCTTAAGGAGTTTCTATCCTCATGCGTTTGTATGCTGCCCTTCAAATTATGGCCACCACAAGCTGTTGGAAAAGCAGTGCTGTAAGTGGATAAATTAACTGATCCAGGTGAATATGACTCTTTGGACAGAGCAGCATGCCAGGGTATGAGAGAGCAACGGGTTTGGAGGCAGCAGCAGAGCGGGAAACTCTTGAAGGGTATTTCATGACAAGCTGGCTATACTGACTTAAGTATTTATTTCGTCCCTTGCTTGCTTCCTCCAGAAAACAAAGGTGATTTGGCCAAGTCCCTACAGCAAAGAAACTGTGGGTTGCTATCCCATGATCCCTTTTTCAGTAGTGCAGTAATATTGTTTGTAATGTATCTTAACCTCTCCTTGCTAGGAGACAGTTAAAATGGAAGAGGAAAAAATCTTAAGTCTTGTCATGTTAGGCAAAATGTGTCTTGCACAGGATATAACTAGGTAAGAGTGGGAAGGATGCACTTCTCAGAGTGTAACTGCGGGCAATCACTCTCAGTGATAGGATGACTCACTAGGTTATATATTTGTAGATAAATTCTGCTTTACAGTTCTGCATGCACTTTTAAAACCACAGAATGCTTGAAGTCTAAGTCCAGACTCGGCAATCCTTTTCATTTGTGCATGACTACCTATGCAGATAACTAAGAGAAACAGGAGCTACGTTATAGAAAAGGACAGGGGTTTCAGACTTGCATTTTAGGAGAGAAATTTGTTTCATGTACAGAGAAAGATAACTACATGAATTTTAGACTAATCTGTCTGGCGTGTAGCAATTGCAATTTTTTTGGTAGAATTTTCTGTATGAGAATCTAAGAGCTTTATGAGGTGAACAGATTTAAGAACTGTTGCAAGAGAAGGTCAAATGAAAATCTAAAATGTCTGCAGTGCTTTATTTTGGAAGCACTTTTCCCAAGTCAGATGAGAATATTGTTGTAACCTTGGAGAAACAGAGGATACTGTACCAAATGCTATATCTGTTATGTTCCTAGTAACTTGACAGAAGAGCAAAAGGCACCTTTAACCAGCAGTGGCCAGAGTTGTATGCTGATGACTAGCGACAGCCTTGACCATTCCTCTTGGCTGAAAAGACTGCTTTCTTCAAGCAGTTGGTCACTTGCCTATTATATCCATTAACTTATTCTATTTTGTTTCCCTTCTTTTTCCCTTTCCTCTAATTTTCATTGTTCTTTTCCTTTCGTATTGTATCCTCTCTTTTACCATCTCAGTTTCCCTGCCCTTTTCCAAGATTGTTTTGATTTTCCTTTCTTTCCCTCCCTATACATAAGCAGTCAGAAATGTGCAGAAAATATCAGATAATGATGAAACAATCTGCAGTTAAAAATCTTCGTTCAGGCTACTGCATGACCTCTCAGGCTGTTTCATAATCATGTTGTTTCTTTAGTGGCTGAACATGCTCAATTTTCTGGTGTCTTACGTAAGTTTGTTCATTAAATTTGACTGACTGACAGTTGAAATTAATAGAATATTTTATTAAAATAAGGGGAAAGCTTGTTACAGGTAACTTACAGATTTGAGATTTAACAGATTTATATGCAGTACATAAAATGTCTTGTCTTTGAGCCTTCCTCTTGGGAGTTGTCACATTTCATTCCTATATTTAGAAAACAGGAGAATTTTAGATTTGCCTCTTTTGAATTTTTACTACAGTTAATGAAAAATTTAAGGCTTCCTTTCAGTGAAGACCATACAGATAAGCATTTGCTGATTAATTTTGTCTTGACCTCAGATGATAAACATAGTCTTGCAAATTTCTTCTTTACCTCTAGCTAATTATTAATTTCTGTGTTTAAAATACTGTAGATACAAACTTACCTCCTACTCCTGTTGTTCATATAGTTAATCTTTGGATCAGCAATTGATGTCTGGTTAATTAGAATATGGATGCAGAGCATATATATTTCAGATTGAAAAAAAAAAAAAATTTTTTTTCAAAGGGCTTTTCTTTCATCCCTGTCTCCTGTTTTTATAGTTTTGAGTGAAATCTAGAGAAATCAGATAATAATGTGATCTAGAAGCGAGTAATTTTAATGCAATGGCACATCATCGGTGGAAAACACAATGATTGCTGTCGAAAAGCAGTTGATGTGTTTGTTCTCTTGGCAAAACTATTTTAACTGAGCATAACTAATGATCTTTGTTTTTCCAGAATGCCATAACGGTGCTCTGATTCTCATCTAGCCAAGGTGTATTCACAGAGACATCTTTCATCTTACCCTTCTTCGTTAATGTAAATATCGGCATAGAAACAAACTACTGGGCCCTGTGCAACTGATAAGCTGTGTAGGTAGTTCTCATAATGAACATATCTCATTTTGCTTGTTTTAGACATGACCAGTGCTTCTGTAATATTCACAAGAATAATTCCCAATTAGTCCAAATAGTTTATCCTTGAGCAGAACTATAAGATCTCTATGGATTCTTCAAAGCTTTCTACTATTGCAGTTTATTACCTTTTTGCAAATTAATTTTTTTTGTGAATTGCTTGTTTGTCAATGACGTTATTTTAGCAAAGTTCTAGTTGTGCAAGTTCTAAATTTCTGTGCAGCCTACAGAATTGGAACAGGAAAAATGATGATTTGGCAAACTCTCTCTCTTGTACAATGCAACACCCAAATATCATAAATTAAAAGTTAATTTGCTTGTGATTATTAAAGCTTAGGCATTAAGACTGCTAGTTAGTGTAATTTCTAGTATCTGTGTCTGCTGCAACGAGCTGAAATGTTTGATTTTTATATGGTGCTGTTTATGCTGTGCCACAGCTCAGGTCTTCCAGAAAAAAATTGTATTAGTCTGGTCCTGCAGCACCATAGTTGAGGTCTGGTAAACTGTGGTTCATTGAAATATTTGAACCGCGGTCTCTGGAGATGAAGAACTAAGGTAATACTTAACTTTAACAGAAGTCGATCTACAGATTGTTCAAAGCAAAATAACCTCTCCCTGTCAACTCTGAAACACAGCTGTAAGAAACAGCTGTAGAATTCTAAGGTAACTTACTTCTGTCTCAATGCTTTTGCATTCCATTGACTATCAGGTTGTTCACCACCTTTATGCTGTTCTAGAGTAACTTGCTGCGTAATGGTAAATAATCTAAATTTATAATTTTATGGTCTCCATGTATCTACGCAGTCACTATGAAACTTCTTTAAATGTGGACAGTGTAAGTATAGAAACAATTGAACTGTCTCTAAAACTGAGAATCCCAATGAGAGACAAAATATAAAACTTCAAAATAAAATAAAATTAATAAAATTTCATACCTAGATCACACAGGTGACAATGATAATATGCTTGTTTAAATTAATATCTATGTCTTTTCAGTTTCATATATTCACACAAGGGCAATATTTAAGGATTGTTTAATTATCCATTCTTTAAGTCTTCTAAGATTCAGGAAAAAAATCACACTGGTGAATAAAAAGAGAAAAATATTATAACTGTCAATCATTTGTATACTTCAATTTTTTAACAGTATTTGACTCAATTACTGGGGAGGTTAATAAAGAAAATGTAGATTGTCTTCCCTGAAAAATAGATTTAGAATACCATGGGTGGTCTGTTCCACAGAAAATTAAAAGAACATCTCTGTAGTTAACACTATGCATTTTTCAACAAAAATTAAGACAGTTCTGGACAGTTGCTTGTGAAAACAGACCATGGAATTTAATTGGGATTTCAAGCCTTAATCTTCCAGCAGTGCCTCTCTGTTAATATGGTAACATTAGTAAATGCCAAGTCTCTGAATCTAACTCTGTGTATTAATCTGGGATCTTAATAATTAACAGCCTAATCCAGTCCTCCTAGTGCAAGGCCACTGGAAGCCTCTGAAATATAATTACATATTTAGAAATAATTCAATGGAAAAAAGCATAGTGTTTTTCCAAAGAATTTTCAAAAAATAATGTTTTCAAGTCTCTTCCTTTGATGTTTTCTCTTTGCAAATGTTCTAACGTTCCTCTCATGATCCCCACCACTTAGAAAGTGCTTCGTTACTCATTAGTTACAACCAACTAACAAAACCCAGAAGTGGATTTTAATGCTTTATATTTGAAAATAATTGGCCAACACAGTTTAAAATTCTAACATATACATTTGAGAGAAAGATGATTGTCAATTAAAACCCCTGCTAATCAAAAGAGAGACTACATTGCTACAATGAATCATGGGTTTGATTCAGCTCTAAAATAGTTCCGTGCATTCTGTGTTTAACTGTTAGAGGTTTAAGTTAAAGTTGTAATATTAGCTGTAGAGCTAAGTTATCTGCTGCAAGCCATTTGTTTGATTTTTATGAACAAGTTTTTTAAAATGCTTTGATTACCATCTTGAGCTGTCCAAAGCTCCATTACCATCTTGAGAAATCCAAAATAATACCTTACTGTAGACAGGTAATGAATGCATGCACCACCTAAAATGGTGAATTTGCTTGAAAATTACTCTGCTGTGCTGTTCCAGGTGGGCTTACAGAATGTTGAGGATGATGCCATTTCCAAACAAACAAACAAAAAAAACCCAAACCAACCCTAATTTTTTTACTGGAGCATTCGACTACTGTAACTCAATGCATTTGTTTTTACTGTTGTGGCCCATCCATGAATATACTATTTTTCTCCATGCTGGGATACTCTTCAATTGTATGTCTTTAAGATAGAGGCAGCAAAACAAAGTGGATTGTATTTAGATGTCTATTAATTTCAATATTTTTCTCCTCACACTCTGCTCAACTGTAGTTTGTGAACGTATGCATTTCTAGTATGAAGATACTCTGTCCTGTTCTAGAAGCATTTCTGATGCTCTATGAAATTGTCACAAACTCAATTTCTGGGACTCTTACATCATATTTTCTACTAAAATGCAACTTTTAGAGCTGCCTGCTGACTTCTTTTTTTACATACTTCAAGACAATGAGTTGTAAGCTACTTTTTACCCATTTTTCCGATAGTACTTTTAGATTCCTTTTCTGAGAACTCAATAAAGCAGTAAGTAAGATCTTTAAGCCAACTTTCTTCACCAAAAAAAGGGAATGCCAAAGTAAAGGAAGCCAACAGTTGCAGCTGCTTAGGTGCTTGAATGCTGTTCATACAACACGTTTTATGTCTGTATCATGCTTATAATACATAAATGTTAGATACTTTGGCAGTCTGACCATGAGCTGTATATGACTTTCCTGTAGGAAAAAGTTCCTGTAGGAACTGCTGGGTAGACAATAAAAACTTTTACAGTAGGTCTGTTTTTCAATGCGGAAAATCTATTGCAACTTTTTTACGCAAAAGGGAAAAAAAGGGCAATGGGGGAGTTAGGCATACATTCAGTATTAGAAGAGACTGGTAAAGTGTATGTCTATCCTAGTATAACATATAATATGTAATTTATGATACATATTTGCCCATAAAAATAAAAAAGGTTCAAGAAAAATACTGTCATAATGACAAACTAGTTCTGAGATCCAGATCAGCCCTGATGTTTTCCTAGATTGGAAGTTCTTTGATGTCATAATGAAGGCAGTGGAATTTCAGTATAATGTGTAACCTGTTCTGCAAGAGTGATTTGTTGACCATGGTAAATGACAAATGTTAGATAGACATGCTCTTTGAGGTGCTGCTAGGCCTGTTCTTTCTGTGCATGAGGCTCTTATAAAGTGTTCGCTGTTACTTACACACAGCTAAATGGGAATATCCCTATAATTACAGATTTGTGTGTCAAACATCAAACATTTAAAAAATATATATCTCTGGTTATTGTGTTGGGGTTAAACCATGAGCTGTGTGTTATTAGCTTGCTTGTAGTGCTTAATGCAGGTTGTAACTATGGTGTTTGTAAATCTTGCATAATGCCCTATCACATTATTGCTCTAATCTTGTGTCCTATCTTTTATAATATTTTACTGGGTTTTTGTTTAAATTATATTGCTGTGAGGCATTATCAGTTTTAAAACTTTTTATATCTCGAGCATGAGTAGCAGCCAACACACTTTTGGAATTTCTTCAAAGTGGAAAATAACATGCTTCAGGAATATGTACAAACCTGCTTCGCCACGGTGAGGTTGATGAAATACAATGTGTTGCTTTGTGTCTTAACATGCCTGTGGTTTGTATGCAGTATACTGGTTAACAAATGCAAAGCCTGAAATGTATTATTGCTTGGAGGAAGAAAAATAAATACTTGGAAGGGGAATAATTTTGAATAGATTTGATGACATTTAATTATTCTAAAAAAAAAAAAAAAAAATGGATCAAAGTATTTGGAAGAGGGGAACATTTTTTAATTAAACAGTAGTGTCTAAGTCCTCCTTTGCTGTCTCCTTCTTCACAATTTTTATCAAGCTTTCTTTCAGTGCTGACATGTCCTTTGTTCTAAAAACTATTTTTCTGAACAAGTTCAAAATTAGCAGTAGATGAAAAAAGTGGTTTTCATTGGAATGTGCTCACTCACTGAGGAGGAAATTCACAGAAATTTGCTGTACTTCAGATAAAAAAAAAAGGGGGGGGGGGGGGAAGAGGTGCTTATTTAATTAACACTATGATTTTTCACCTAAATGGTGGAGAGGAGAAAACTTTGCCGTAAGGGCTTTAGGATTCAATCACATACGATTTGGGAGATAAGAGTTAAAGTCACACCTATGCTGTTTGGTTTGAAGTAGCTTCTCCTAGAACTCTGGAAGCTGGTTCTCCTAAGTCCCAAGAAAACGTTATTGTTATTGGTGCATTGGTCATACAACAGATTGGCGTGTATCACTTGAAAAACTGCAAAGAAGGTACCCGTTACCCTTGTAGCATTAACTGAAAAATAATAAAAATCATACCAATAGTTGGTAGTAATTACTTTATTTAAATGTTTATTTGACATTGGGATATTAAAAAGAAAAGAGCTTCAGATTCTTGTTCATTGGGTACTTGTTACCCATGTACGTAACAGGAATGATTCCTGTTTCCAGCGCAACGGAGCGGTGATACAGCCCAGGAGGTCGTCTTCATTCCTCTTGGCAATCAGTTCACACTAGTATATGAGTATTAATTAAAAATTGGTCTGATCAGAAAAAGGAAAGCTGGTGATGATTCTAAGGTTTCAGACAGAGAGGTACTTACATGCTTGTGCTCTTAGGTGTTGATTTAAATTATTATAATCATATAATCATAGATACACAGCTACTTTTTGTATGAGATGGTCTTTGACTCTCTTTGCCACACATAATAAGGATAGTCTAATATAAAGATGTTTTCCCAGATCAATAAAGGGAGACAATCATGAGAGATTTGTCTTTAAGTATTACCAATAATAAAAAGATGAATTACCTGTACTTGTTTTCTTCTCCAAAGAAGCATGAAGAATTTCAACTTTTGCATCATCATGCTTTCTCTTCCAAGGGAAGGTGACAAGAGTTTGGAGCTGGTGCACAAGGCTGATGACAGCCACTATCCACACCCTTTGCCATTTTCCTTTTAATGTTTTACTATTTGGATGATCATTAGCTGGAAAGAAAAAATGTTTCCATAAGCATACAAGACATCCAGACTCATATCCCTAATTACTATTCTTTGGAAAGATGACAGCACATTTCACTGTAATTATTGCTCAGCTGGATGTGTGCTTCTGAAAAAAGAACTAATTTCAGATTATTGTATAGGATTTTAGGATGGCACTCTCTAATGTGTGGTGTTTGAAACCAGCAAAGAATAGACTTGATATTCTTACTGATTTCTAAGTGTAGCAAAATTACTTGCAATAGATCTTGTGAATATTCAGTTTCTTTGCACAGAAACTGAGAAACTTGATGTTAAAAAAAGTTTTAAAACATAATTGAAAGCAGGATTAGACAAAGACATTACTGAAGACAGCTGGATTAGTTTAAATGGCAGCAAACCAGTTATGGCTACTGTAACTTCAGCATGCAGAGAATCCATGCTTGTATTAAACTAGCCATGTTTAGCCATGTTACTAGTTTACTACTTGTAGTAAACTAGCCCAAAGCGTTTTAGCATGTCCTTAAAATATAGTCCTATTTAAAAGCTGACAAGAAAAACTGGAAGGTGCTGCTTGAAATATGTGATACCTGGGTGTGTAGATGTCTCCCTGCTTATTTTCATGATGCAATTAAGTTGTCATTCCACTTTTTTTTTTACTGGGTTAATGAAGTATTTTTCACTGTTCTGATAGTGAAGTGCCAAGAAGAAGGGTGTGAGCTGGATTTTCTTTCTGTGTATCAGCTGAAATTTGGAACGTTTGTGCACCTAGGAATGTATTAAAACAACTATAAAAGTAACTGAAAGCAGAATCTTACTCTGGATTTTCTACTGAAGATAATTCAATAAGCGAAAAATTCAGCATCATGAATTTTTGCTCAAATGTGTTAGGTGAAGAAGTGGCCTACATATAATGGGGAACAGCACTTAGCAAATCATACCTGAATTACTGGTCACCTTGGTATAAAAGGATGCATATTCAGTCCTATGCTATTTTTTTCTATAATGTGTGAAGGAATTTCATTATGAATTGTGAAAACAAGTTGTCCATGCCAATTTTCAGGACAAAACAAAGGATGGCTAGATCAAACTAGCACCTTACACTTGTCTTAACTTAGATCATTAACTAACTTAAAATTCAGTCCAGTGAGCATAATGACATTATATAGCATCCTGCTAAAAAAACCAACCAACCAACCAAACCAGCTATCTTCTTTTGAACTCTCTAATATCTTTTGATAGTATAAATTGATGCTGACTCAGTAATAACTACACAATGTTTTGCCACAGTTTTGCCAAAACATTTGCACAGCTTTTCTATGTCTAATGCTTACTGAATAAAAGCTGTATATTTAAGTTAAGCTAAGGTAGTTCCTTTTGTTATGATATCTTTTCATTTTGAAGATGGTAGCACCTATATAGCTTTTATAGAACATGTTAATGGGTATTTTGTTTAGTAAGGCTTAATAGATCTAAACTGAAGTGTGTATCAGAAACTATTGTAGAAAAGATAAGATACTATAAAATGGTCTTGTTAAAAATCTGATCGTGGTCACTATATATTAAGGTGCTAAATGACACATCAAGGATCATCTCGCCAAAAGGCAGAGAACTCAAAGCAAGAATGTTTATTGAAGTAAAGAAGGCCTACTGACTCAGGAACTTCTAGTAAAGGGAGACAAGGGCCTTCAAAGAAAGGTGTTGGCATTTATACCTGTGTTTGTACAGCTGTGTTTGTAAAAGAGTTGGAAGTATTTGCTGCATCATTCTAAGATTATGTTTGTACACCATGCTTGTACAGGGGCTGGAAGTATTTATTGCTTCATATTGAGAGACATCAGCTGTCTTCATGCTAGTCCTGGCTTATGTTTTGACCTCCTTTCATATATTGCTATTAGTGTTTGAGTTGAGCTGCCTGGCCCTTATTACACAGTAATGAACTAGAGCTAAAAATCTGTTGGAGGAGCAGAGTTTGAGTTGGATGAGCAATCAGAAGTGGAATAGAGCCTATTACACATCTAAAACTAATCCATACTTCCAACATGGGAGAACAGTAGCTATTTTGACTTGCACTACTGCCTGCCTCCATCTAAACCAGCGCTTCCAGCTCCCTATCCCTCTTTGACACTTTTCTTTCTAGGTCTTGTGTTGTATTTATACTGCTGAAAACAGAGCTCCATGTTTCACTAAAATCAATTGCTAATCCCCTACTATTGGGAAGGCTCTGAAAGCTGAGGCAAATACCATTAGAGCAATGCCGTTGCCTGGTGTTGCAGCAAATGTGTTAGTTTGTTTGCCCAAACCTGCTGTCTAATCATTCCTGAATGAGCAGAGAAATCACCAGCTGTAGATCTGATAATCTAAAAAAAAAAAAAAATTTAAAAGGTTTGCAAATGAATTGAAATGTATTTGTTTCTTTCCTCCCAAAAAATATGCGACATTGGAGCCTACAAGTGAGTTACTATGCTATTTCTCATTGAAGAAAGCGTGTGTCTGTATATGTATTTCAAAAAAGAATAAAAATTGGGGTTTGCATTTCTGGTACATGGGATCTTCCTTACTCTTCGTCCACAGTAGTATCTTCTTTATATACCATGTTGTGTATATGTGTAAGATATCCACTACAGAGATGTGAAACAGTCAAGAATTTTAAGAGTCTGTCCCTGTTAATTTTAACTTATGAGTCTTCTACTCCCAATTGCTTAAAATAAAACCAGAACATAACTACATATTTTTTAACTTCAAATTAAGCAATGCATGTGAAATTTTAGAAATCTTGAAAAAGTTACGTCCGGCAGGTATTGAACTCAGTTTGTCAGAACAAAAATATTTCCTCATCTCTGTTTTTAATATTAGATAGTTCCCAGGTAAAAGCAAGAGCTCTTTATATTGTAAATATCAGTACTCGAGACTCTTACTTTTCTGCTGGGATGGAGATCTATATTTTTAGACCTGTGCCTCAAGATGTTGAGCTCTACTCTTATATAAAGAACTTTTAAATGAACATCTACAAAAAAGCATTAGAGGATAAAATGGATTTTTTTTAAACAACAAGCAGGCTTCATTAAAAGTTGAAGCTTTAAATTAAGGAACAGAATAGGAGCCAACTTGCATTCTTCCAGAGAGCCTCAAACCTCCTGTGATCCAACCCAGTAAATGTCCCTCTTTGTTTTATTCTTTTAACTCACACTGCTCAGACTGAATCTTTTCCAATTAGCATTGCCTGTCCAGGTAAAAGATGGTGGTATCTACTCCATAGCTTGGGCAGTTAGACTGGTGGGTTATAATCACAGGCCTGGTGATTTACAGATTTCTCTCTGTGTAGGAAAGTTACTGCTCAGTGAGCTGAAGTTTGAATTTACAGTACTGCTAGCTTATTTGACTTCCATTTTTAAATACAGTTGTGAACAAGCTCATTTGAAAGTGAACTTACAGTACTCAGAGTAGGTTACCTGGCAAATTACTCAGCTATAAAGTCTAGCTTCAGTTTGTGAAAAGGGGTTGTTTTGACTTTTTTTCAGTAGAAAAATATTTTTTCTTTTTTTTGAAACTTATTAATTGCAATTTATGCAATGTTTATAGTTTTATTCTATTAAGTTAACCCAGTCACCTTTGCTACTGTTATTAAGGTACATGAAAAAAGAGCCAATTAAAAAAAAAAATACTTTGGAAGTGCTATAGAGCAAAGGTGATGTGCAGAAGTGAGGCCTACAGTATGATTCAGGTTAGCATTTTACCTGCGTTCTGTTCTAAATATGATGACAATTCGCCTTAAGCACAAATGATGTTGTTGCTTGCTCTTATGAGGTACACATCCTATAATTGTTTGACCTTTTTGCATTCTGCATATACTGCAACATTTTAGGTGTGTGTCTTTCTCATCAGCACTGTGGATATTGAGAAAAAACATCCTATTAAATGGAGAAAAAAAGTGGCTTACACAGTTAATGGAAACCCAGTAAAAGGCTAAGAGACAAGAGAGCAAGTAGCTCCATCAGAACGCAAAGCGAGTCTTATGGACCAGCTTGGGTGGGAGCTGCCTTGAAGAAGTTTTTGGTTTCTTTGTGTGAAGACTGGTGGTTTTGTTGTGTCAGAAACCACCTATAATTATTTAATGCTACTAATTTCCTCCATGTTCTAGGAAGACAAAGCTGCCGTGTACTTCTTAAAACACACAGACTTCTCGTTTAAGATTTCATTTGAAGCATTTCTGTGTCCTAATTCATCTGTAAATAGGGTGTTGTAATACTTGCTTACACTCAACAGTAAGCTGCCAGTGCTTTCAGGTTCTTTAATGAAAGGCACCCTCGCTGCAAACTGATTTATGAATTTTAAGAAACTTCTGGGTGTGTTCTGTGACAGAGTTCGTGTTAGTTTGCCAGCCTATTGCCCTTGTAATATGAAGCTTCTAAATGTCGGATGTGGATTTCTAACAAACATGTGCTTATTTTAGAGTTAACCTATGCCATCCAATTTTTTTCTTCTCTATCCCCTTTCCTTGTTAGACATGAATATTCTTGAACTCTTGGGAGCAGATAGCAATGCCAGTTAATGACTTCAAATATCCCAACTTGACAGGTAACTTTTTTACTCCACCACTCATTGCTATTTCTACAAAATTGTAAGTTCGTTAATAAGGTGAACTCCAGGTCCAGTGATCAAAGGAATACAATTATACAACCAAGTGCAAAAAGTGGACTTTAGGGCTGCCTATTGACACATGCTTAAGCTGAGTAGCTAAAATGTTTTAAGCACTGTAGTTACCCCAGCTTCCCACTAGATGACACTTTCACCAAAACACTTTAATCTCAAATCACATATTTTCTGATTCTTTCCTTTATCCCCTTTTGAGCTGTCATTTTGTGTTCCTTTTTCTTTGAAAGGATTCCTTGGATGCTTGATTATTGCGACTTCTCTGTTGTTCCCGAATATATTAGTGATGCTGTGGAACAGTGCCGTTCACAAGTGTTCTTTCTGTGATTGTGATGCCCTGTTCTTCAATCCTTGCTCTTTCCTAGTGGCATGATGGGCAATTGAAAGCTATGAAGATTTCAGAGCCTTAGCAGGCACACCACTTGACTTTGTCAATGCTCATCATATGTCAGTCTATTGTAATGCAAGTAATATTTAAAAAAAAAGCAACCTGTTGTAAAAGGTAAATGTAGTCTGTAACATTGTAAGTACCAATTACTCCAGAAATTAAAAAATCCACGCTAAACTATTATCATGTAGATACTTGTGCAGTAAGGGCCAAAGTCAAGGTCTTTCAAGAAACTTAGTAACCTAAATGGCTTAAATTCTGGAAGTGCCTAAATCCTCATAAATGTGCTGTCCTGCAGAATTTTCAGGCCTGCATCAGGCACATCCGCTTCTTTGTACATTTCAGGGAATGTTGGATGTGTAAGTAAGATACTGTAGTAATGTGGAGAGGACAGCTTGAGTGAAGATGAGTGAAGTGTTAGGGAAAAAGATGGAGGCAGAGGGGAAAAGCACCCCCAGCTGGGACCAAGGGACTATCAACCTTAGCTTGGCGTACCTCGCTGTCAAGCAGGGAGGAGAACCGTTTCTATACAGGAGGAGACTCCTTGGATAGAGGGCAGCAAGCTGCTTTGGAGGTCAGCAATCGGGACGCATCAGTTGTTTAGACAGGCCGCAAGCTGAGAGGCAAAACCTTTCTTTGAACCATATCTCTATTTCCTGTTTGTGCTCAGTCTCCCACGTCTCTTTCTTTAAGGTGGTGGCCCTGTTGCATGGACTACCTGCGTCCATGATGCAGGGCTTGGAAGGCAAGAGGGGTAAGAGTAGACTGAGTGCACCTAGAGAGCTAGTATGCTATGATTTTCTACCTTGTTCAAGATTCTTACTTTAGGCACTTGGGACTTGGGCTTGAGTGAGAGGACCAACCAGTCTGATAGCTGTGAGCTGGCAACAGCAATTGGATGGCTTTGCAAACACCGATAGGCAGGAACTTGGGTATTTGGGAGGCTTTACTTTGGCGCTGGGTATCTATATAGTGATCCTGCAGAGACAGATAGGCACCAAAGCAGCTTCAGGGATCTAAGTCAGCATACTTACTAAAGTCAGTGACTCATATCCATACAGAAAGTGTTCCACTCCTGATTCAGGCCTTTATTACTATAAACTCTTAATTAAGTCTCTTTGAACCCACAGGTGCAGCCACTTACTGATGCTTATTTGTTTTCTTTTATTTGTCACAGGCTTTCATTTACCAAAATATTTTAGGCGGATGATTGAACTAGAGGTATTTGAGGGGATTTTAATCTATTCTTGGAAACTGTGATCAACTTTGGTACTTTTCTGTTCTGTTCTCTGGACGCTGGTATGGGCATACATTTGTAGGCAGGTCTCCGATGGATGACTAGACCACTACCATTCCCATTTTACAGGTTGATTTAAAGTTGATTATGTGTTTATGGCTGCTAAATTATTTCTTATGGAATAGTATTGGTTTTAATTTTTCATTTTTCAATGAGTTGAAGTTTAATAGTCAAGTGACAAATACTAAGAAAAAGGAAGTTTTCAGATATATGAGAAATGAATGAAATACTTAGGATTCACATATTTTTTCATGTCTGCCTACGGACTAGCCAAATATTTACAAATTTCAAATATGAACACATTGAATATTATGTTCACTTTTGTATGCACTAGTCATGCAACTATTTTAACCACTCTCTTCCAAACCCATTGTTGATGTGCTGATTTTTTTCTTTGCTTTAATTTCTGTGAAGTTATTTTGTAATACCTGAGCTGTTAAGTTATGCTTACTAAGTTATTTCACTGTTAGTTAAGCTGTTTCATTTTATGATTTCTTAAAGCACTGTCTAGAATCCAGGCAGTTATGCAAATCACTGAACTTCAGTCGTGTTCTTTCTATATCAATGAATGATTTTTTGGTTTTGAGTTTTTTTGTTTGTTTGTTTAGTTTTAGCTTTTTAATCCAAAGTAGAATAACTTGAAGGGATTCAAAGGATATCTTGTGGAGTAAAGCTTGGCATAGAGGCATAAGAGGGATAGGAGGCAACTGTAGCAAATGTTCATTCTGGTTTTGGCAGAGGAAATTTCAATCCACCTCTCCATTTGCAGGCCAGTGTCCTGATCACTGAGAGTGCAGAGAGAACACTGTTGTAGTTGTTTTGTTTTATTTTTTTTTTAAATATGCCTGGAATCTGAATAAAATAATACATTTTTGTGTCAAAATATTTACATGTTTTCTGTTCACAGAAATTATTGGAAAAATCTCAAATGCTTTTCATAATTTTGGGGGGAAGGGAGGTGGAGTAAGCTAAGAAGCTGCAAAACTGTGTGCTAGAACATAAATACACACAAAGTATAAATAAATTTTCTAATTTTTAGATTAAATTTTACTGCAAACTTCAAAAACATTTAATGCATGTCCTCTGTTTATTTTACGATTTTGCTGGGAAAGTTTGTAACTGTTCATTTTACTCTGACCTCCACTCGGAGGGAGTGCTATGCAGACTTTCTGAAAGTTGGGATTTCTGATTATATTATAATAAAAAATGTCCACTGCTGATCATATTCAGAGAGTCTAAATTCAGGTTAAGTCTAGTGTTCTTATTGTTTTTCTATAGGTGATTGAAGATGTCTAGCCAGAAAGGAACAGTAGGTGCTGGGATTTATGGGAACTTTAAATGGCTAAAAATAATGGCTTATGCTGAAATGTGTTTAGATTCATCCTGGTCTTAAAAAAATTTTGAGACATGGAAAGATGTAGGACGTTGAGAGTACTATGCTATAGGTGAGGTACCAAGATCTCTCCCTCCCTTCAGCTGCAGGACTCTCCCTAATAATGCTGGAAGTTAAAATGAATCATTTATGAGCATCAGTAGACACATGGGTGGGGCCTCTTTGTAAACTGGTATTTTGTTGATGCAATATGTGTGACAGCCTTTTAGTTCCGAATATAAATGTTACTGAGAGGAAATTAGGTTGGTTCGCAGAGGAGATCAGCCAGACCTTGCAGTGCGTCTTGCTGAGGAGCAGGTACCTCCACCAGTACTGTGCTTCAGATACTAGTACATGTAGAAGAAAAATGGAAGGTGAGTGTCTTGAAAGTTTACTATCACTTGACTCAGTACTGAAAGCAGAAATAATTAAACCGTCAGGTGTAAAGACAAAAAAAATTGTACATATTGCTGTGTGGAATCAAGTCTAGGGATTATTTCTATGGTTTAGATTTTATTTGTGGACTTAGTGAGAAAGAAAAAAAAAAACTTTTGAAAAAACCTTTCCTTTTATAAAGGAAAAAGAGAGCTATGGAGAAGAATTGGTGAAACAACACCCAATTCTGAGAATAAGAAAGAGCACTGAAAAGAATGCATTTTATTTCCAGTATAAACTGCTATAAAGTACTAGTTTTCAGTATTCTCATGCTAGAAGCAATTATTTCACAATGGATACCTGAAGAATCTCTCTGGAATGGGGGAAAAATGTGAATTGATAGAGAAAACCCAGTGACTGGTATTGAAGGTCGGGTTTCTACCAGAGAGAGAAAACCTGTAAAAGATGTGAAATTGATTAGCCTTTAGTATTTTCTCTGAGCTGCCTTTGTTTAAGAAGGCAGTTGTTAGCTCCTTTGTGATCCAGTTGTGATAATTAACTCTGATAAGCAAACTGTGGGCTGACTTTAGAGAACTTCCTTGGGAAACATGTAATATCTCAACTCCCTGATGATCCGGTTAAGCTGGATTAAGGAGTGGATGAAGTGTAGTTGTCTTGGTTTATAAACGCCTCCAGAGGATGGGCAAGGATCTGTCAGGTTCTTTCAGTGCTCTTGACCACAGGAATTCATCATGTGTGCTATAAGCACTTCTAATCCTTCCTGTTCAGCCAGAACACTTTCTGTTATGGTTGACAACTCTCATTAAGATATGAGGTTTTCAGTTCAATTCTGTTACTCTTTCTTGTCAGCAGGTATGATGTGTTCATGAGCAATAATGATGTAACGCATTGCCATATATTTTGGTTGTTGTTGATAGTGTGCATGTTTTTAACATGGGTAATGCCCAGGTCTGCATTTGTCTGCTGATCTTTGCTGAAGAGCTGAATGACCAATTCATTACCAAATTTAAATGGTTAGATGAAAAATGAAATTATTTTGGTTCAAGAAAACAAATCAGAAAAAGCTGTGTGCTTTTTTTTTTCCTTTCCTACCCACCCTCCCCTCCCAATTCATTTCAATTATGATTTACTTGGGGATGTGATCCTGGGAAACTCCACTGGTTTGTGTTGAAAGTGTCCCGGTCCCATGGGCTTAGCTATGAGTCTTCTTTTATGTGGATACACCCTTGGTTCTGGATGGGAAAAATTAGTTTCCCCTGAATACCAACTCTGTATTCAACTTAGTGCGAACATAGTTAGAGAAGTTGCATTGTTTGGTTTGTCTGCAGGCTTAGCAGGACCAAACTTAACCCTTTAGAATTAAAATAATATACAAGACTTTGTAGTTCAGTAAGCCCAATTTCCAAAACTGCTGAGAATCTGTGGCTCACATTGTCTTCAATTAGAGTGAAACACTTTTGAAAATAAAAAGTTGTATGCAAATAAGTAAAAACGAGTGTTGCCACCCATCCTTCTGGCACCAGGATCATAATTACCCCTATGCAATGACTGATATCCAGGCAGGATGTCTAAGGGGGGATCAGCTAAGATTTTTGTCAAGCTAATCATAGCACTTGGGATAAGTTGTCAGCATTTTTTAAATGTCACAATTTGTGAATATTTCCTTCTCCATTAGGTTTCTCAAAGATGTCTGCAAACCTTTTATGACATTGGGAAATGCAGATTGAGACATTTGCATGAGTATTTAACAGTATTTGCAATTTGGGGGGGACATTTATTCATATCTATTTTTTTAATAACTCATTTGAGTGTCACTTAAGCTTTCAAACACCTACATTTGTTATCAAATCTTTTATTTATTCGATATACTTTATTATTTTATTACTTGTATAGAAAACAACTCTCAACTGATAGCATGTGCAAAACGTTTGCTGTCTAGCTTTGGTTGAAAAGTAACTGTCTGTAGACAGTGTGTTTAATGTGAAGAGAATATTACAACGCAAAATCAATTTTTCAAGTAGAGATACTAATATCGTCCCTCAGCATCAGGTATTTATAAAGCCAGAAGGCACTATATAAAAGATGTGAAACTCGTAGCACAGCTTTATAAATCAAAGCATTATATAAGTTTCCACCTGCAAGCTAGGGAAGTGAACTTGTAAGGATACTTTTATGGATGTATGTCTCAATCTCAGTGTTGCTGAATTTTGAACAAACTCTTGAATGAATTTTTCAAAACAGTTATCTCTGTCTTTCATCATTATCTCCTCTTTCATGTAATCTTGACCTCAGCCAATGATGGGAACTCGGTTATCTGTTTTTTTCCTTTGTGTTCCTTTCTCCATCCTGCAGTCATTGAGCTGGGAGAAGTCGACCTAAACTGTCCTTCCAACTGCCAAATTCATAATACCCATTTCTTCGGAACTGACAGACAAATAATAAGGAGAGGGCAAGCCTTCAGCTTTTATGCTCGCTTCCAAAATCGGGACTGGGATGACTCCGTGGACCAGGCCATTTTCACCGTGGAGACAGGTAGCCACTCTCAAACTCTGTGTAGTCTTTCCCAGTCCTTTGCTGGTAAGTAATATTTCCCATAGACTTCAGTGACAATTAGTATCTACTCATTCATCTTCTGTGTGAAGAGACTACCTTCACACATGTAAAGTTTTCTCACTCTGCTACAGAAGTGACAAGTGAAAAAAGAAATCCACCCTTGGGAGCTTTGCATTGCAAATAATGGCTAAGCAAATTACTTGCCTTTTACATGTGCTTTGTTTAATCTGACTGAAGTTGTATTATTTTCCTGAAAAGGTCTCAGACCCTGCGAATCAAATGAGACGAAATGTACCTTCCCAATGGGCAGATGTCTAGATCAAACCTGCTGGAGTGCTTCCTACAAACTTCATCAGCCAAAATGCATCAATATCAGCGTATTTCCTCCCTCCAACGCCTGCATTGGCCGTTATATTCTCAATATGCAAATCACTTCTTGTGGTCACACATATCAGCGATGTCTTGGAGATTTTTATGTCCTTTTTAACCCTTGGTGTGCAGGTAAGAATTCTAGTGATGATCAGATAGTTTTAAGAAAAACACTAGTGATGAGTAAAAACGTAGAACATATCTATTACTTAGCTGGTAAGTAACAGATGGAGTCACAGACATAATGAGAAACAGGGAGGGATTTTGTTTTGTTATTTTTTATTTTTTTCCTCCAAGTTCAAGACTGTCTCAAGCCAGTGTTTTGATTTGGTTTCTTAATGGTGGTAGGGATGGAGTGTAATTTTTTCCCCCCACTTTTACAATGGCTTGACAGGACAAAAAGCAATGGGCACAAACTGAAATACAGGAGGTTTCCTCTGAACATCAGGAAACACTTTTTTACTGTGAGGGTGACTGAGCACTGGTACAGGTTGCCCAGAGAGGTTGTGGATTCTCCATCTTTGAAGACATTCAAAAGCCATCTGGACATGGTCTTGAGCAATTGGCTCCAGGTGTCCCTACTTGAGCAGGGGGGTTTAGACCAGATGACCTCCAGAAGTCCCTTCCAACCCCAACCATTCTGTGATTCTGTGAATTCTGTAGTATCACTATAAAATAATATAGTACAAATACAAATGAAATTCTGTAGATCTGGTTCTGGTAGCAAGCAATTCTGGAGCCTGTAGGACCTTGCCAAAATCATTACATGGCAAATATTCACATTGTCTGTGCTTTTGATTTGATCAAAGTCAGATACCCAACTCTAAGTGCATAGTGTTTGACACCTAGAACAGCTTAGTGTGAAGATAAATTGCAAGCTCTGTAGTTCAGGTGTACTACAGCAGGGAGAGGCTTGATAAAGATAATATCTAGCTGTAAGTCGAAATGGATTGTCTGTGAATATTTAAAGAGCCCACACCCTTGAACATGTTTAAAAGTATAAATCAAAAATAAATAGGAAAAGGAAGAGGGATCCAGTGAAGCAGAAGGTACAGAAGTGTTAGAGACGTACATATTGTCTGACTGATAGCTCTGCACCTTTTCCAGATGACCCTGCATATATGGACAATCAGGCCCATAGAGAAGAATATGTTCTGAATGAACATGGGATACTGTATGAAGGAGTTCACAAGCATATTACCTCTCGACCATGGCACTTTGGACAGGTACTTTTTGAAGACTTGTTTAGAAGTAGATGTCATCCATATACGGATAAATGAAGCGTTATCCATATTTTTTCAGAAATGTGTTCTATGTTAGGGAGTACGAAAGGTTTTTAGGACCAGTCCAGACTGTGCATGCACAAAATAAAATGTTTGAGAATCTCACTGTAGCCCAGACAACTGGAAGGAAGTTTTCTGTAGTAAAATTAAGGAAACTACAGAATGTTCTTGGAAAAGGTGAAACAGAATATTGTGCTTCTGAAGGAAAATTATTCCGTTGGTCAAACATAAGCAAAAATGACATGTTTTTCCCTTTGGTTTTCCTTCAGGCAGATAGACAAAACCATGCAGACCACTAGGGCAGGGGAAGAGAAAGTGCAGCTCATATACCTGAAAAAGACTGGATTATTGACAAGAAAGGAGCTTTATCAATGTCAGAATACCATGATGCCTGTGTTAACTTCTCTTTCCTCAGTTTGAAGATGGGATTCTGGATATCTGCTTGAAGATACTAGACATGGGTGCGAGTTACCATCACGGCTCTGATCGCGACCGTTGTTGGCGCAATGATCCTGTACATGTCAGCATGGTGGTAAATCACATGGTAAGACCTCTAGTGGTGTGTCACCTCTGAATAGATTGGGTCACGCTTCATTATATTGCAGAAGGACAAATCGCACTGTAATCTAACACAGTATGAGTAGTAGGGAAAATCCTTTCTGTGCTCAGATTCACAGGAAAAACTAACTTGTAACACTAATCTGATGATTTTGTGATATGCTTACGATGTGAAGGCATGGTCAGCTATTTGAAAAGGTTATTTTTCTTTTCTCTTTCTAGATAAGCAGCCATACCACTAACAGTATCATGAAGATTCCAGAAAACAATGATTACCTGAAAGGAACAAAACCATTTTCCTGGAATGGAAGTGTCCCTATTCTTCAGCAGTGGTACAACGGCAGATGCAGGCCTGTCAGATATGGGTACTGTGGGTCTCTTGCTTCAGTAATGTGCACAGGTATGATATTTCAGTCTGCCCTTACCTAGTTATCCAAAAAGGAAGAGAGAAAACCAGGATCAAAAACCTCTGACCCTAAAAAACACTGGAAGAATATTACATAAACATTTTACTAGAAAAGAAATGGAATATTTTCCTCTTGTTATGATATGACATGAGTCCTAACACAGTGTTTATTATTAACCTGTTGCTTTCCTATACAGCATGAAGAGCAAGAAGAAAAGCAATACTGTCTTTTCTGTGACCTTACCATGCAGCTATCAATACTTCAGCTTTTA
Organism: Pygoscelis adeliae; assembly: GCF_000699105.1. Taxonomy (NCBI): domain Eukaryota; kingdom Metazoa; phylum Chordata; class Aves; order Sphenisciformes; family Spheniscidae; genus Pygoscelis; species Pygoscelis adeliae. The sequence goes on along the minus strand of NW_008824044.1, from coordinate 110,771 downwards.
TTAAAACATAGAGCAAGTGCAGCATCACGGAACCAAAATTTATCCTTTGGGTGAAGTTTGAAGGATGAGAAAAAACACTAAGTTATGAACAGGAAGACGACCTCTAGCAATGTCTTCTCCAAAACATAAAGCAGCAGGCTACTATGTTCTTTTACTGCAGAGGATGAGATAACAGTGAACTAAACTCTACAGACAAAAGATTTGAGTTCCCACTTCATACCATTTATTTACTGAATGTGCTCCTACATTGAAGAAAAATAAATTGATAATCCATAGATGAATCTATGAAAATCTACACTGTTTACAAAAAAAAAAAAAAGGTGTTTTATTAATCCAGGATCAGGTTCATTGTTTCTGAACTTACAACAGATTGGGGTTTTTTTTGTTTGTTTTGTTTTGTTTTGTTTTTAAACTGGAAGAATAACAAGCCATTCCTTTCTGCTAGGCTCTTCTCAGACTACTTTTCAACCACTAAAAAGTTTTGAAGACAGAATCACTGCATCCCAAATATTGCCTCCTATCCATTGTGTTTATGTAATTGCAAAGTAGACTATAGGAGACTTATTTATAAAATAAGTGAAGGATTTGCTTGATTAATTACCATTTATAATGACTCATGAATATTTTTTTCCTTATAGTAATGAGATGTTTGGGAATCCCAAGCCGTGTTGTCACGAACTTCTGTTTTCCATGCTCAATTGAGAATCCCCTTGGTATCAATGAGATCTTTGACTGTACTGGAAAAAACCTGTGTGGTAAAGACAAGCTATGGTAAATAAGAAATAAACAAGCTCTTTTGGTTTTGTCAAAAATTAAATGATAGAAAGACTAGTATAAATCTAGCAGATCAGTGAATATCTATCTTTGGTGTGGCAAGACTGTTCAGTTTCCTAATAATGCATTTCAAAAACATGAAGTTACTGAAGAGGCAGTCTGCTCAATCTACATTTTCAAAAAAAAAGAAAAAAAACACACTTGTGAGAATTGATGCTACCTGCTTGTACTTCTCAGTTGAAAGAATAAGGCCATCAATCTTAGTAGCTGTAAAAATATTAAGTAGTTCATCAAATGGAAGGGAAAATTTATCACAAATTAGGACTACATCTTCAGTCATAATAATTTGGTTGATAATTATGTTGTCTTCCTGAGGTTCCTTATCATGGATGGCTTCATTCTTGTAAACCTTTCAATTCATGTTCATATAACTGTGACATTATCACTCATCATAGCAGAATTTTGTGTTTTCACCCTTGGCCTGTACATTCATAGTTTCACTGCACCAGAATTTTGTTTGTGTGCAAGTCTTACCTGTGAGAGCTTTTAATGAATTTTCTGCCCTTTCACATGTCAAAAAGATGAGGTCAAACTGAAATAGTAAGGGAATGAGGATCTTTGATTTTAGCACAAAAGACTTAAGGGTTTATTCTTTATTAAACCATTAAAAAGAAGACTAAGACAGTGGGTGATTTTCCTCTAAAGAACCAGGAGGAAAATGTTAAGAAAATAAGCTAGTTAAACAAAAGAACTGTGTTGGCATGTTATCAACTGAAAAAAAGGGCTATAGGAAGAATGTTTTGCAATCAGGTCTTCAGGGTCCTGGAACAAATTTCCAATCTGAGTGATATAAAGCAAAACAAACAACTCCTGTCCCCAAGCATCATTAACAGTATTAAGACAGAGAGTCTTCAGCTGATTAAAAGGTTATCTCTGACATGGTTTTCCTCCATCGTAAGGCATTGAACTTGATGATCTGAGAGATGTCTTTAATCCTATATTCCTGCACCCTACAGGCGATATCACTGCTGGAATGAATCTTGGATGGCTCGCAGAGACATAAACCAATGCTGTGGTGATTGGCAGTGTTTAGATCCGACACCTTTGGAAACGGGCAGAGGTAACAAGTTTACTAAAACCGTAATTGTTTTCCTCAGCTTATGTTGCTGAGTTTCTCTACTACTCAGGTTACCTATTATAACATTTTTGTTATCTGGCTTAGGTTCAGCTTGCAGCGGTCCTACATGGGTTCGAAGCATCAGAGAAGGAGAACTGGACTTGGACTATGATGGTCATCATATGTTTTCTCGAGTAAATTCGAACTACGTTGGCTGGCTTTCCCAAAATAATACCCAAAAAACAAAATTTTTCTGCGACGCTTGGCCATGTGGACAACATCTAATCACCAAGAGTGTGGGTAGTGAGCAATTTGAAGATATCACTGGGGCTTACAAGTATGAACTAGGTATGATGAAAAGTCATTAAATGGGTTAGAGGAAATTTTAAATGCTAATCATATAAGATTATCAGTGTAATCTGTCCTGTGTTAAAATGAGTAGAACAATCTGAAGTTGTCTTTTTTTGAGAAAGAGGAAGATGCCTTTCTGTTCAAAGATCTTGATTGTTAAACTTCTAAACATATTTAGATGATTCAAACGAAACACACAGTAATTACATCCATTTAGGATAGGACAGGATATTTCAGTTGGAAAGGACCTACAATGATCATCTAGTCCAACTGCCTGACCAATTCAGGGCTGACAAAAAGTTAAAGCATGTTATTAAGGGCATTGTCCAAATGTCTCTTAAACACTGACAGGCTTGGGGCATCGATCACCTGTCTAGGAAGCCTGTTCCAGTGTTTGACCACCCTCTCGGTAAAGAAATGTCCAGCCTAAACCTCCCCTGTGCAGCTTTGAACCATTCCCACGCATCCTATCACTGGATCCCAGGGAGAAGAGCTCAGCACCTCCCTCTCCACTTCCCCTCCTCAGGAAGCTGTAGAGAGCAATGAGGTCGCCCCTCAGCCTCCTCTTCTCCAAACTAGACAAACCCAAAGTCCTTAGCCACTCCTCACAGGACATGCCTTCCAGCCTTTTTAATACCACTATTAGTATGTACATGTTTTAGTCTCACCTGTACAGTTGTTTAAAATATTAGCAGACTAGTTAATCTAAAAAACCCTAAATTCTTTTAAACCCAGGATTAACTTCTTACTTTTTGCTTCTTGTACCAGGTCTGTCAGAAAATATGCTTACTTACTAAATTTATGTATTATTAGGATATTTTGTTGTTCTTACTTTGGGCTACTGATTACTGATTTTCATCTTCCAGTAGCAGGGAGGAGTTCAACCAGCAAAATTGCCCAAAGGAATGAAGAGTGGATCACAGTTGATTGTAAAACCGCAAGCTCTGGGGTTTGGGTTTTTTTTTTTTTTTTGAGCAGGAACAAAAAAGGAAGCAACTGATAGTTTCTTTGTTTGAATGGTGTATTTTGCCTTTTGAGAGACATGGTAGCATTTCATATTCACCCTAACCCTTATAAAGAGTTATATTTTGAGTTTTGCACTAACTATACATTTTGAGATTTACATGACCATTTTTAAATTTAACTAATAAAAGTAAAATACATTTTTGGAATGTTTTTCTGAGGTATATATTTTCTTATATGCATTCAGACTACTGTATCTTGTGTTTCATTATCTGGTGGATTTGTTCTACACCAAGTCACTACATTAGGTTTCAGGAAGGAGGAGGAAGAAATTTAATTATCTTTATTATTTGGGTAAATATGACTTTTTGTGCTTCCATCAGATTCATTTTCATGTATCTTCTTCAACAGGTTCTGTGAAAAACAAAGAAGCCTATTACCGGGCTTACAGAAGAATTCACCCAGGGTACTGCAATGCTTCCAACTGTCATATTGAGAGAGAGTTATCATCTCTGAAAAACCCATTTTTGAGTGACTCTGGTATTAACATGAGGTTAAAGATGGCTAACTGCCCAATGTACGGTGAAGATGTCCAACTGCACTGGCTGCTTGAAAATTTGCATAGTGAAAACAAAAACCTGAAGTTTAATTTGTGCGCACAAATAATAACCTACAGTGGTTGGCCAATGGATCAATTTTGGAAAGACACTGTGAATGTCACATTGGGTCCAAGGGAAGGTAAGAAGGTGAATTTGTCCAATACCCTTTTGTCCACTGTTCTTTCCAGGAGATAGTTTGTTTTTTAGAATTAGCGGAGACTTCCTAATAGTGGTGGGAAGTGAAATGAATACAATGTTAAATATTGACAGCTGAATTCACTTTAGGGTGATCACTCAAAAATCAACACAGTGTCAATACTACATGTATAGTGACAGGTAAATCGTAGTCTTTCTTTAATTTCTCAAACCTTAGAGATTCTTATGATCATTTAAAAACTTGTTTCTGCTAAAAGTTCAATTCTGGATTCTATATTCAATACAAAGATAAAGTTGCAGCTGTCTATCAGAAAAGCAATTTGTTTCCTTTGGCCAGAAGATATTAGCCAGTGTAAAACACTTGTTTTGAGCACTAAAGTAATTATTTCTAGATACACCATATGCTGGGAAGTGCAAAGATGTATCAGAACATAAACACTTGTTTTCAAGGTTAATATCTTTTTCTGGAAAAAAAACGATCCCTTTAATTAAAACATCATTATCAGACAAAATTTCATACCTGATATTAACATTCTGTTTTACAAAGCTTTAATTTCCCTACTTTTGAATTATTGCTTTAAGAATTACACTGGAATGAAAGTTTCCAAATTTTTGAATAATAATAATAATACACCAACCTCCTTGTAAATGCACTGATATAGTTATATTAACTGAAAACTGTGAAGCTGTTTGTTGAAGGTAGCAATGTATCACCCTAAGCCAGGAAAAATCATGTCTGTTTTCAAAGATGCTGTGATAACTTCATATTTAATTAAGTGATTGTAAGTGCCAGTTAAACTTTAGGAGGAAGGAAAGTGGAAATATTAGCCAAAAAATCAGAAAAAAATAATTAAAATAAATTTGTTTTACAGTGAAAAAAATTCCACTGTGTATATCATATAGTCAATATGGACCTTATCTCTGTGATCACAACATTATGAAAGTAGTTGCTGTCTCAGACCCAGAATGTGGAGAAGTTCTGATGGTGAGCAGGGATATCGTGATCAACAGGCCACCTGTTATTGTAAAGGTAAAGAACTTTAATTATGGGATTTGTGATCTAAGGAACAGTCTTAGGGACTCTTGTTGGCCACTTCCTAGGTACAATGCCGATAAACTTGAAATTCTTTCTTTTTTTTCTTTTCTTCTCTTTTTTTTTATTAGTTTAGCAAGATCAGTGTGATTTTAAATGTATAGCATTTGACACAACTCTTAACTAGAGTGATGTATAAAGATCACAGAAGTAAATCAGAAAGAAACGTGTATGAATAATGCTTTTTAATTTTTTTTTCTTACATTTATTTACTTCATTGTTAATTTTGTAAGGGTTACAAAACATAAAATGTGTTTATTTATTTTCTGACTAGCTACTGAGCCAGCCCAGGCTGAAAGTACCATGTACTGCAGAGATCTCCTTCTGCAATCCTCTCCAGGAAGACATGAAGAACTGTGTAATGACATTAGAAGGCTGTGGTTTATTCAAAGAGCCGATGACCATTGAGTAAGATCATCAATTATTTAAATGGCGATAATATTGGGGGCTGACTAAGGTGTGCTAGATCAGAGCAGGTTTTGAGGAAGACAATAGTTCTGATATTTTTGATGTTTAGGACCTGAACAGGACTTTTTGCCCCTTATTACTTTGAGACTCCATTAAAAGCCTCACTCCTCTTGAAACTGATGGATCATTTAAAGCTGGCAAGATATGCTGCTGCTTAATTTTTCTCAGGATTTAATTTAAGTGTGTATTTCAAATTTCTGTCTGAAAGGGAATGCACTCTTTTCTTTAGAAGAAATTCTATTTGGGTCCCCTATACGTTATAATCCTATTGAGTTTATAATAGAATTCCTCTAAATATTCATGAACTGGCACCACATACATGAACAATTAGAAAATGACAGTGAGAAATAGCAATATGCATTCTAAGCTCATAACATGTTAATCACAGAAAGCTGGAAACTTCCAGGATGCTATAATATCCTAGGAAAAGTAGCTGTTCATTAATATGCATTGCTGTTCTTCATGACAAGGAGAACTGACAGAAATATGACTAGTTTTGAGGGGGAGCTATTAGGAATTGTTCTTGCTGAATAATAATGAACTCGGTTCCACAAAGCTGCCCAATCCAACTTAGACTACTGGAAATGGGAAGCAGTAAATACATCTTTGAGGCAGAAGGGTGCTACATTTTTGAAGAATTCAAGAGAGGACCATGAATGAGTTTCCAGTTCCAATTTCAGAACTGACTATGGGAGTTTTCCAGATCTTTTGGGACAGAAGTTGTTACCATGCTTTTCACAACACAGAATGTGTTTTTTTGGAGGAAGGCAAGAATAACAAAGTTGTCATAACAGTTTTTCTCTGAAAACATGTTGTAGCAAATCAAACTTAATCGTGTGCGCTCATCTTGTACCGCTTCAGGTCTCTGAGCTACCCAGGGTCCTAATTCTTTTCCTTCTCTCGGTCCAGTTTGGGAACGCTGGCATCCAACCAACAGGCACGGACCATTGTGGAGTTCACACCTTACAGGCTTGGCAGCCACCGGCTTCTGGCCAACTTCGGATGCCACAAGTTTGCCTACTGCAAGGGATGCGCCAAGGCCGAAGTGTGTTGCCCCGCAGGGCAGAACGGCACCCTGCCCGTCAGCCAGAACGGGTCACTCCCAGTGTGTGAGAATGGCTCCCTCCCCATGAACAGCTCTGGGCCTGTCCCCGTGGCAGACCCTGCATTCAACTCGATGTGTGAATATATATGTATACCGGTGTGCAACCCAAACTGCAGTGCAGGGGGCCAGCCTGTGTACGACTTTGTGTACCTCCCTGCGGGCCATCCCTTATGCAACTCCATCTGCAACCAAGGCTTCAATCCAAGTGCCAATACTGGTTTCGACCTGGGATGCGATCCTGGCTTCCGTGTCATATGTGAGACCGTGCCTCCCGCTACGTGCGCCCCGATGCCTCCGTCCATGTATGGCTCCATGCCTGCCCCAACATCCAACCCCATGTGCCCCCCTATGCCTCATGTGATGTTTGAGACGGGTCCTGCTCCTGTGCACCAGCCTGGAGGCGGAGGGGGGCCGATTCCCTACTCTGTCTCCGTCCCCGCGAATAATGCGGTGAGTGCCCTGCTGACCCACTTCATGGCTGGCTCCGGTCCCACTACGGCAACCCAGGCAGTCCCTACCCACACGTCTGCTCCACCCTCCCATCCTGTGTGCTCTCCTGTAGCCCA
>NW_008824044.1:95994-103137 GCF_000699105.1 Pygoscelis adeliae | reverse complement strand
GCCCCAGCCTGCTCCCTCTGTGCCCCCACCTCTCGCTCGGTCTCCCGTGTCGCAGGCACCCCAGGGTCTCGCTCGGTGTGTGGCCCTCAGTGGGGCCCCTCCTGCGACACCACCACTCGCTCGGGCTCCCCCTCCACATGGGCTTCTGCCTCCCGCTCAGCGTGGAGCCCTGCGGGGCGCTCGGGCTACTCCCCCTTGTCCCGCACTGCCTATGGCACGCTCACGCGCCCTCTGTACAGCTCCTTGTCCCGCTCCTCCTACAACACCTTGTCCCGCTCTGCCTACACCACCCTACCCCGTTCCACCTCTCCCTCTGCCTATGCCACCCTGTCCCGCTCTGGGTCACGCCCCTCCGGCAGCACCCTGCCCCGTGCAGGGTCCCGCATGCCCTGGAGCCCCGGGAGGAGCACTCTCACCTACTTCAAACGTAAATACCTGTAATGGAGAGTGACCTGGTGAAAAGCCAAAGCCAGTGAATTAAAGCCCATGTGCAGATGCTTTGAAAGAGGTTAGAAATAGAGTGATGGAGAGCAGCGTGCGTAGTCCTGAGTATTTATCCACGCATTTGAGATGTGCCAGAAAGCAGGCTGCTAGCCGACTGCTGAGGGATGCATTTGGTGTAATACTCGCATGTCTTGAGATACGGTACGGTGGAAGTGACAAATGAACGTGCTCCCCGTGGAGCCATTGTGACAATAGTTGCACAGTGCAGGTAATCGGACTTAGTTGCTCAGTCAAACTGTTTTATAAATTATGTGCTTTCTCTTCTCTTGATTTCTTGCAACGTGTATTTCTCAGATCTCCCTGGGCCACAATACTCGTAGCAAATCTCTCCCCCTGCATGAAATGTGCTGTCCTTGGGACGCTGCAAAGAGGTGGCAGCAGACCTGCCTTACATCTTGCCTAACAGACATTGGGCCCCTGAGTCCCGGTATTGTTGTGGCTCAAGTCAGTCCTGCATGCACTCATATTCCCTTAGTTATGAGGCAATGAAAACTGTGGAGGTCATGGAGTAACTAAATTGTTACAAATCAACTGAAGAGTTAAAAAAAAAAAAAAAGGCAATTACAATAAATTTAATATTACTGCTCTTGATGTATTACAGTTCCAGTATCAGGAATCCAAAGGTCAGATTAGAAAGACTGCAAAACTTGATGAATGATTAGTATCAATTTACTGGCTTTCACAACCGCATGTTTTTCATGTAGCATATTCAGAAAATTTACTCATATATATTGCATGCATTTAAGTTCATGGGAAAAGCTCTAATTCCAAGGCTGTGCCTTTTTGATTCAATATAGCTAGGAAACTTCTGTCACCAGACCTGCAGTAGAGAAGGAAGTATGACGTCATCCTTTCTTTCCACCACTCAGTCCTCCCAACTGAAAGGTTAAGAAGGTGAATGAAAATGTATTATGTCTTCTTCAGATGATTGGTACTGTTTCAATGCTAACCTTCTCCCAGTGTTTTAGGAATCAAAATCATACATTGTCATAATGGAACTGTCCCCAAATTTTGGATTTGTTCACAAGAATTTGGGATTTACTGACAAGACCTCCCATCCCTCCATTATTTTCCTCTAGTGTTCCATTATTTTTAGTAGCGAATGTTAGTGGGGTTTTGTGGTAAGAGAATTTTGGTGGTGCTGCAGAATCTTCAGTCATGTAGCAATAGTATTTCAGTAGTATCACTGTAGCTCACACCCCTATGCTCTGTGATGAGATTGAGTAACCTTCCGGGGATTTTGAAAAGGTGTGGTGTCAGATGGTAGCTATGAACATGCCAACACTATCAACTACATAGTAATTCTAAGTATGGTAGGAAAAATATTTGCCTGCATATTGTAGTAGAGTGGTCATAACTCAGTGACTTGGTTTTTATGCAGTTTCAATAGTCTCTGTTACGTATTTGCTGAGAATTTCTTTGCCAGACTGACAATAAAAATAGAAATTTAAAAAACACCTGTAATTCTGTTGTTTTGGGTTTGGTTTTTTTGTTGTTTTTTTTTTTTTTTTTTTAATACCTCTTCAAAAGTGGGGAATAAATCTCTCCAGATGCACTGGAATGTGAAATCTTCCTTCCACTCCATTTCTGTTTCTGTTATATTCTCTTCCCTTCCCTAAAGTCTGAAACCAAGGTTTCAAAATAAGATCTGAAGTTAAGGGAAATCTATAGATTTCCTACTATACCTGAAATACTCAGTTTGGTATTAGAGGAAAAATTCAGCCATCCTCTTTGCTCACAATAAAGCTTTCTACTTGCAGATGCTGCATGAGTTTTTCTTTTGCTTTCACAGCCTGCAAAACTCGCAATCCACAGAAATGCCAAAATGAACAAATATTTGGGTGGCAGAGGAAGAGATACAAAAGATACCAACACTATCTACTTCAGAAAAAATGTGATTTTTTTTGAGAAAGTGTTAATAGTACGTGGCACCTACACCATTACCAAGTAACATTTCAGATTTCTTTTCCCAGTAGTGGTTTGACTTCTCTGATTTTCCTCATTTCTGAGAAGGAGCCTGATTCTGTATTTCAGAAACTCCAAAGATTTGGTCCCAACGTATTAATGTCACTGGAGTTGTCAAGAGTGTGTGCAAACTTTATTCCCCACTCTTCTTGCCGTATATGCTGAATACGCATTGCTTTTTAAAACTGTAACAAGTTCATTATTATTAGAGCCATAGAGGATAACAGAAATCCTTTAAAGTTCAAAATGATTCTAGTACTAAAGAAATTATCTTGAGTGAGTTGTTGTCACGTACATCCTAGTAATAACAGACGGTATGTTGTAGTCTCCTAGCAAAGTCCATTTTACAGCCTCATATTCATTTGGGAGGGGGGAACCCTAAATAAAAAAAAACCAAAATGAATAACAACAAAAAAACACACCAAACAACAGGATTTAAATTATCTCCTTCTTAAATGTTCATGAGTGAAAGGCTCCAACTGATGTTTTATAAGGTATCTCCTATCACAGGAGGCATGGTTTAAATTTCCACAAAATTTCTGTTCTGTTTTGTTTTGTTGTGGGTTGGTTTGTTTGTGGTTTTTTTTTTTTTTTTTTCCCAAAACTGACATGTTTGGCTGTCTCAAATGCAGAAGTAGAACCCCCAAGAAATTAAATATTTCTTTTTGCCTAGTGTATTTAACACATTGAAGATTAACAGTATTCTGTAATGTGGTGTGATACATAAAGAAGGCTATTTTAGAGAATGGGAGGCCAACTCAAACATGACAGTTATAATCATCAGATGTTGAATACAGTACTATCATATTTATGTGTTCAGGAATACATTTCTAATTTTAATCTCAGTTCAGATGTATTTTATTTAAGTGAGGGAAATACATTCACTTGTTTCTAGGCCAGTGAAGGTGAAGAAAGGCAATTATTTCTCATGCGTTATAGTTACCCTTTCTATGATTTAACATAATAAATGGGAGTACTGGCATTTATTTTTGTGTGCAACTAAAATAAGGTTGTATTTCTTTTAAAGATGAGGAAGAACCTAGTATGTGATAATTTTCAGTTCTCATCCCTAACAGTTCATTAGACCTTTACAAATCTTTTTTTAGATGAGAAGTTATGAAGATTTAGCTGCAAGTTAACTGTTTTAAACTTTAAATGCTTGAGGTTTGTGCTTCTTTGGACATTTGCTGGTGACGTACCATAAAATGCCTGAGTGAAATGTGATTTATTTTTATATATTCCATTACCTGCAAGAAAAATATTGAAATGTATAACTCAATGAACCAATTTCCTACCAAGCATTAGTTATAAAGGTACATTAAATTTGATATATTGTATCAGACAAGAAGATTAAATTAGGGAAACACTATGTTCATTTTACTTAGTGTTAAAACAAACAAAATCTTTTGGAACATGCTATGAAGTGTATAAAAATAAAGAAATTAAATAGGCTGACCAGGAAAACATGTGAAAACATTCAAAATGCAAAAGACGACAAGGATTTCTTTTTTTGTTGTGCAGCAATTTTATGTCATCTGTTGTACATTTCCATTATATCTGAATTTTCAAAACTCCATTTTTTCATACTGCATTTGCAGAAGTGTTTTTGTAAAGGAAGGTCTGTATTTGTAGAAGGAAATCCTATTCAAATATTTTACAGGCATCCCAGCTCTTTCTTTCTTTTGATGTCTTAGATGGGAGGAATTTCTTCCACGCCTTTGTATATTCTTCCTGGATGATCTTGTTCAAGCTTTTAAATTCTTTCTCTTTGAACTGCGAGGTATGTTATGTGCACATCTGCTCATCTGTATTGGGTAATTTTCTGACTCTCTGACTAACACCGGAATAAAAGTTTTGTGCAGGAGACTGAAAACAGAAAGTGTTCCCAGCCCAAGGATCAAATACAGTGTACGTGCACAGCTAAGCCCTTGTTGCTATTCTGTTGCTTGTTTATAGTAATAATTAAGTCTGCTACCACATTAATTTGGATTTTAAATCTATTTGTTTCAGATATACTAACTGGCCACACCTGTTTAACTTTTCAACTAACCATATTTTTTTTTCCTGTTCTTCTCTCCTGAGAAAAGTTGCCACTGATGCTGCATTAGCTATTTGAGCAACCCGTACTTTTTTGTATGTTCACTTCCAGCCATCATACACCTGAACCGCATGTGTGTTTTCTCCATGAGGCATGTTTAGTGCAGGCTATCTATCAGTGCTACAAGGTTTGGATAAAGACCATTCATTGATATGCATGAATTGGTTGCAAAAATTAATAAAATGAAATAATATGTAGAAAACCGGGAATTATATGTAAAGTAGGGAAAATCTTTACGGTGTAAAGAAATGTCACCACTATACACTATTTACTTTTAGGAAATCTCTGTGATTCTTGTGTTCTCTGATCCCTCTTTCTGAATATCAAACCTCAAATTTTATTAAAGCTATGACAGCATGTCAAGTTAACTTTGGATTAATTAGAAATAGAGAAATGTTGATGTTTGAGATAAATATTACCAGGAATCCTTGCTGCTCCAATATATTAAAATATACCAGCAAACCTAATCCATCATCTGCAGCAGTTTCTGAGTATAGAGCTCAGACAGTGGATATTAACCCTGACCTAAAAATACTCTATAATTCTGGCTAAGCTAAACGTAGCATCATCATCTTCTAATTTTTGCTTACCCTTAAATTCATTTTGACCTTTTCTGGCCTTCATCCCTTTTCCACACAGGTGGAACAATTAGAATAGCTAAAGGCTGCTCAAATGCAAATATCGTCAAAATTGCTACAACAGCCTTCAATAGACATTTCAGAGTCTCTAATAGGGAATACTGTCTCTGGAGCACAAACATTGTAAGACAGAGAGAATACTGAGGTTTTTGTAATGATCTTGTTTCCTTCCTTTAGGTGATCTCAGTCAATTATATAATACCATGAGTCATTAGGGGTCCCAACTGCACATTAGCCAAATATTAACATGTGCACTTTTCTGTATGACTGACTGAGGCCATTTGCCAAGGACAATATGAATGCAGAAGGAATGATAAACAGGATTCACTGAGAACTGGTCTATAATAACTTCACAGTGAAACTTCATATGCTCCTATAAAACAAGGTATGAAGTTTATTCAAGGACTATGGATCAAACAGAAATAAGATGTAGAAGGGTTATCTGATACATAAGGCAAAAATTAGGCACTGAATGCCCAAAATTAAAATTCTGAAAATGTTGTGATGGATACTGCTTCATCCTGGTAACATCCACACCCTGTAGGAGCCTTACTGCTTCTCTTCAAAATCTGGAGGTTTAAAATCTTGAGATTTGTGCCCCAATATGTACAGAATTTTGTCCCAGTCAAAGCTGGATTGATCCTGGTGTGCTCCTTATTACCCTTAAGCCAAATCAAGGTCCAGAAGCTAGGTATTTCCAGCCTAAATTCCCTTAGTGGTCTAATCCATGAGGTAGTCAGAATGCATATAACATAAGCATATCCACAAAGTTTAGAAATAGTCTTCATCATTTGTATTTTGTCTACTCTTTAATGTTCATCTAAAGTTTAATGCAAAATGCAAGCACAGTTCTAAGCTAGACTCAAAAGCCAGGACTTACATACACAGCTAAGTGCCTTATCAACATGCCAAAGGACTTACTTTCCTTCTGTTTTTTCCCACTACCTGTTTTTTTCCCAGCTGTAGCAGAAGGGTGCTGTCTTTCTCTCCCCCATTATAAAAAAGACAGTAAATTTCTCTTGAGAGGGCATTTCTGGAGTCAAAGGACACATTCAGTTCCAGTAAGCAAAGAATCAAATAGGAAACTACTTCTTGATATAAAAGTTCCAGGCACTTGATGCTGGTTGTACTTTAAAGGAAATGTTTAGCCTTGTTCTGCTGATTCCCAGAGGGATGGATGTGACTATTGCTCCGAGTGAGCTGCATAATCCCCATAACATAAAGTTTTTCCACATGCTTGTTTGCTAAATGTTTTCTTCTTGGCTGTCTCTAAAGAGGTGAAGGCAAACTGTTATGGCTTCTTATCAGCATTTGCTGTCTCCTTGTCTGGGCCACTAACACTCTCGCCATCCACATAGCATCGTATTCTTGATTTATTTTAGAGGGAAATGAGTGAATGAGGGGGAAAACTCCTAAACATCAGTCGCTACAGTGATTATGTAGAAATTATGCTGACCGGACCCATCCCACAGTGAAGTCTGCTGCCTCCCTGGGGCCTGGGTCAGAGACATTACTAGGAAGCTCCATGGTCTGGTACGGTCTTCCAACTACTATCCGCTGTTGGTTATACAGGCTGGCAGTGATGAGGTTGCAGAGAGAAGTCCTGCAGTGATCAAAAGGGACTTCAGGGCACTGGGGAGACTGGTTGAAGGATCGGGAGCACAGGTAGTGTTTTCCTCAATCCCTACAGTGGCAGGGAAGGACACTGAACGGAACAGGAGAACACACCTGATCAACACGTGGCTCAGGGGCTGGTGCCATCGGTGGAATTTTGGCTTTCTTGATCATGGGGAGGTTTACACGGCACCCAGCCTGCTGGCGACAGATGGAGTTCAGCTGTCTCACAGGGGGAAAAGGATCATTGCTCATGAATTGGCGGGCCTCATTGAGAGGGCTTTAAACTAGGTTTGAAGGGGGAAGGGGATAAAACCAGGCTCA
>NW_008824044.1:87466-93184 GCF_000699105.1 Pygoscelis adeliae | reverse complement strand
GCCCAGAGAAGTGGTTGAGTCCCCATCCCTGGAAGTATTTAAAAGACGTGTAGATGAGGCGCTTAGGGACATGGTTTAGTGGGCATGGTGGTGTTGGGTTGATGGTTGGACTCGATGATCTTGGAGGTCTCTTCCAACCTTAATGATTCTATGATTCTAAAAGGCATCACCTGCTCAATAGAAGTTTCTTGTTCAATTCTTCCCATACTTACTTGAATTGAAACCTGTTTCCTTAATCGCAAGAAAATGCATTCTCCAGAAGGGCAAAAATTAAGTTTGTATGAATTTTTGTGGTGGGAAAAAAGAGGACAGTTTTTTGTTGATCCAAGCCTTGTATGAGATAACACAGCTATTGACACTTTACCAAATGAAGTTCACAGAGGAAGGTTGTCCAAATCTGTCATTGCAGATTGGCTTCACTATTGAACTTTTTCCTTATAAGCCATGGCTACCCTGAAAGGATGAAGCTATACCTATCCTTTTATGAGTATGGCAAACACTCTGATGTCTGAAGGGGATTTTATGTCAATGAAGTATGAAAGGAGTGAGGACTTGCAAGCAACTGGAAGTGTTCATGCAAATACAAATAATAAATATAAATAAGCATAAATGCTCTTCTGTCCTAAATACATTCATCTCTCAGTTGCTTTATTTCAAAGCTTGGCCTGTGTGCTGCTTTTTAGCAAGAGTTGTTTTTAGATCTAATATTCAGTTTCTCTATCCTGGCTGATAGAGCTCTAGAAAGCTGTCAGAGGAAAATCATTGTGAAAAACTTCTTCCAGGTACTGTCTTTCAAGATGAAATAATTTTTATAGTAAATATATATATATACATCCATCTGCATAAGATGTAAAATTCAGTAGAAAAATGTTAATTGCATATAAAATTTCCTCACAGCAGCAGTCTGCAGTCATTCAGTCAGTGCAGCAGAGAGTCTCAATCGTACAGAGGGTTAACAGATGCCTTCAGCTCTGTGGGTCTTGCTACTGCCATGTCTAAAGGATGAACACACACAGGTATTCTGGACAGAGAGGTGACATATCTGGAGAACAGGCAAATTTTGGGGGATAATTGCTTGAAAGTATTTGGGAATCTGTATTTAAGGTCAAGTGGTGGAAGTATTAAATAGTTTACATTCATTTTGGTTATATAGAAGAGCTAAGTGCCTTTAACTTATTTCTCCTGTTTTTTTTTGTTTCAGGAGAACAACTAGTAGTACTAAGAGTAGTAGTAAATAATACTAATAGTACTAATAAAAGTAAGGCAAAACAAGTGCTGAATGTGTGGATTATAATTTTCTGTTAATTTCAAAGCTTGTGATATATTGACCAAGTTTTTATTAAAAAGTTTAGTTCTACTCGATTTGGTCTTGAGTTTGAAAACAAATTATAATAGGGCTAAGACACTGATGATCTTCCTTTCATAAGTATAGACACACACATATATTGGTATGTTGGTGCTAAAAATCTCTTGCATATAAATTTTTAAAAGTTAAAAGGTTATAATCTCTGCTGTAATGTAAGGAATTATTTGACATCTCTGCAGTGGAGTATTGCCTCAACAGTTAATCTCCTCTTAAAATTGTAAATAGTATTTTAAATTGCCAAATTATCTGATTATTTTTTTTTAATCAGCAAACATCTGAAAATAAAAATGCAAAAATCTAATATGTTTATTATAATATAAAAGTGGATAATGGAAACTTTTTTTTGTTATTATCAGTTCATTTTAAAGCACTTCAGAGCTGAGAACATGGAAATCTCCAGCAATACAGATTGGATATAGTGCAAGTTGTTTGTCGTCTTAGAACTCAGGTAGGAATAAGACAAAATTTGACAACCTATGCTTAAGACAGCTAGACTTTCTGCATTAACCAAAAAATTGAGGAGGCAAACTTAATTTGGATTGCAAATTTTAAGATGTTTTTGCTAAGCTTTTATGTGAGCACAATAGCTTTGTCAGAAATTATTAAAGTGTAAATTGTAGCTGATAAACCCCTAATATTATTATTCTGAAAAAAAAGGAACTCTGCATTAATGAGAGATCTGAGCACTGCCTTATTATTTGGCATAATGTTATGTTTGATTAAAACATAATGACATTAGGTAAATAACTACTTGGGTTTGAGTTGCTATTACAAATCAGGATACCTGTCATAAATCTGTGTTAAGTGCACTTAAGTAAGATAACGTTTAAGTAAGATAGTAAGCATTATCTTCATCTGTCTCACTGGGACTGAAAAGTACATTTAAAATACGGTGACTGCTTAATTATTTGACTGAGTCCTATGTGATGTAATGCTACTATTCCCTTTATAAATAAATCCCTAGTAAATAAAGTGTGAATGCTATATCTGAGAGAGAGTGAATTAAGAGCATTTTAATTCTAAACCATATGCCTCGGATATTAAAAGAAAGACAATTAGTAAGTGGTTCATGATATTGGATTGGAAGAAAATAATTATTTGATTTTGTTTAAAAACAATATAGTATGTTACAAAAAATGCCCTGTATTGAGAATTTTTATGGCACAAAGTCTGACTGAAGTAATTACTAAAGAGACAAAAAGTAACATAAGCACTTGAGTATTTTTATTGTGCTGTAACTAGAAAACGTCCTTCGTGATGATTCAGAAGTCCAAGGGACTTGGGAGGCAGGACCAAGATGTGTATTTTTGTCTAAAAAAACATTGTAAGGGATAACACTACAGTATTAAATTATTTAGAGCTCGAATGTGAAGGACCTGAAAATTAATCTTCATCAAAACTTTGAAGTAAGCTATTAGGGAGGAAATAACTGACATCCTCTCGTGAACATTCCTAGTTTCCAAGATTAGAATATAATGATGCTTAAATAGCCTCTTTTAATGAAGAAATTTTGACATCTACTTTTCAATGGCTGGTAGATTGTACATACTCTCAAAAGAGGAAAGATTTGGGTTGAATATACTTGATTTAACATTAAGAAAATCTGCTTGAGATTTTTGCGAATGCAGAACTCTTACTCCAATTTTTGACCTTGGCTAACATCTGTTGATGTTAAAATCCACGGGTTTAAGTTTGCTGGATTAAGGATTTTGCATTAAAAGTGAGTCTTACTTCATTTCATGTTATTTATTTCCAAGGCTATTGAACTAGGCGTCAAACGATTCGTTTGACAGATATTCACTGGGAATATTTTTCCTTTTTAAGATTCTAAGAAATTTTAATTTGTGTAATACATAAGTGATGATGTTAGTTGTCTGGCCTTTTGTAATTGCTTTGGTATCTGGTCTTTCACTCTGGAAATGTTATCTTATAGTTTATGACCATATGACTAAAACCCCAAGAAGTAATAGCATAACACTTGAAAGCCTTCCTGCATGCAGATCTCCCCTCACCTACACACTTGTAGGGGCTTGGCCTGGGCTGGGGTCCAGCCTGGTGCAGCTGCGTAGCCATGAAGCAGAGCTGTGTGCAAGCTGCTGAGAGAGGTGAGGTCCTCCCTGGCTTCGCTCGGGACCTGCTTTGAAGCTGCAGCTCTCGCCCTTGGTCTTGCCTGAGCTAGGTGGCAGGTACCCCTGAGCCTCCTACCTCCCCATTCCTAACCCTGACCACCACCCATGGGCTGACACCCCAGCCTTGCTTCAGCCCATCCCTGTCCCCATGTCCCTGCCCAGCCATCCTGGGGCTGTGACCCGTGCTCTGGCCCTGCTCTGCCCCCCCTTGCTTGGGAACTGTGGGACCAGCTCCCACGCTGGTGAGGTCCCTGCCCTGCTGGCAGTGCTGTCGCACTTGGCTCTTGGCTCACCTCCCTCGCAGGTCCCTGACAAGCATGCTGACCTCCATACAGAATTTTAATTCCTCCCATTTTCTCCTAAGACTGATTTTGCCAAATATTCCTTGACAATCTGCTTTTATTTCCGACCCGGCATCATGTGGAACAACCTGCTGACATGTAAAATCATGTTACATGTCTTTCTTCCTCGACTAATTCACAGCTTGATGTGGCTCCTACAGACACCAATGTCCCAAGAACCGCCGTGTTCAGTGGAACAGGAAAAAACCTATGGAATTGTAGGGGATGAGCTTGGTATGTATGAAGGGGGTATGAAATAGAATAATGATGTTTGAGCACCTGAAAAATTGTATTCTAAGTGTAATATTCATTACATATATTTCAGCAAGGTTTTCAAAATACATCTTTTTTTTTTTTTCTCATTAGCAATGTATCATTTTCTTCATTAGCAATATATCATGCGCATAATAAGTATTTATTACAGGCTCTCTCTGGGCTGAAATTATCTTTCAGAATGAAAATAAAAATATTTTATTGACACAGAAATATACTAATTACTGACAAAATCCCTGGAAAATTGGGATAACATAGAGCTTTGGCAATGAGATGTTAGCATCCCTACCTCCAATAAATTTTCAACCTTTGTGCGTGCCTGTGAGGAATAAATATCAGTCACAACTTTACTCATAATAAATATTGAGATAACAAATGTGCCTCAAACTAAAAATGTATATAGTAGAACTTTAGAAAGAATAAACCTGAGCTAAAATAATAAGCCGATTTTATACTTGAAGTGATCTATACTTGCATAACCAATGTTTTCTGTTGAAAAATGTAGTTATCTGCTTGAAAGGCAGAAGTTCTTAAAGAAATCTTTTTTCCTCTCCCTCCCTAACTTTATTCTATGATAATGATCAGGCTTTTAAATTGTGCGTCGGTTACTACTTTTATTATTATGACTATAATAATAATTAATTAAATTCACCTTTATTTCAGGAAAAAAAATAACCAGTGCTAAAAAATAACCAATACCTGACTCTATTTCCTTACTTATGCAGGAAACAGAAGCTGGATTGCAAAATCACACAGCTAATTTGCTTTTTCGTATATGAAATATTTACCAATTTCCTGCTGCTTTTTTAAACCACAGATATATATGCTGGCATTGCATTTTTCCATTTTATATGGCAAGCAGTCTATGTGATACATTTTTTTTTACTTCAGATTTTATTGGTTTATGTTAAGCCAGCTTATTTTCTCTTTGTTTTGAGTAGCATTGTATTCATTTTAGTTAATAGCTCTTTGAAGTGCGCAGAATCGACTGAATGATGATGTAATCATTTTATGTTAGTTTAAATCTGCGTAAGGTGGCACTACTACCTGAAATTCCTGGCAGTTTTTTCTTGCCCAAAACATTTTCCCTTGTGCTGTCAAAAATAAAAAATAAATTAAAAAAAAACAAAACAAAAAACTGACAGCCGAAGAGGGTTCTTTGAAAAAAACACCTGGTTGGGAGAGGAAGGTTTAAATGTCTTTTTTTGTTGTTGGTTTTTTTTTCCGTAGGTTAATTACCTCAGGCGACTTCCCTGAAGTAGTTCAATGCACAGTTGTATGACTGCATGTGCCTGCAGTTATGGGTGGAGAAATAAGCACCCAGGAATGAGGGGGTGGTGGGATGACTCTTTGAAGGTTGAGCTGGCTT
The DNA here is from genome assembly GCF_000699105.1 of Pygoscelis adeliae. Taxonomy (NCBI): domain Eukaryota; kingdom Metazoa; phylum Chordata; class Aves; order Sphenisciformes; family Spheniscidae; genus Pygoscelis; species Pygoscelis adeliae. The sequence continues at coordinate 87,706 of NW_008824044.1, read as the reverse complement.
ATGTCATATTAAACTGGTTATGAAACTGCAGTGTCAAGCTACTCCATTTAAACATGATAGTCAGGGTCTGTTTCTATAATTTATAGAATACTATAAATTCTATAATTTACACAACAGCAATGAGCAAAAACAGGAATAGTGGAGGAATGAAGTTAGATAAACATAGTTGCCACTAAAATGATCCCACTATTATTTATTTCTGAATGGATTTTGACAAGTAGACACGTATACGTGAGAAGA
>NW_008824044.1:72537-87437 GCF_000699105.1 Pygoscelis adeliae | reverse complement strand
TAATTGTACTCTTCTGTTTTCTCTAAATATCTCTGATTTTAATACAACTTCTCATTGAAACTTAGAGCTTTAATTTTTTTCCAGCAGGATACCTATGGAGTTACAAACTGTCCCTCTTCATGAAGATCATTTAGCTGGTAGCGCCTGCTCTGTGCTTTGGAGAGTTTGACAAGTGTGTTTACCACCATAACATCTATTTGAACATTCCTCTGAGTTTGACCTATTTTCTTGGCTTTTACCTGAATAGTATAGGAGATTTCTTTACAAAAACTAAGAAAGACAAAGCCATACTCTCCCTCAAGGAGTTACGAGCAAGAGTTTTCACTGCAAATATAAGTACGTAATTATAAACTTATACGCCTGTTTTACTGTGTAGAATATATAAAAACATCAAAGAATGTTCCTCAGAAATGCTTAGTTTTTCTGTGTGCAGGCAAGTAGTCAGATCTGAATGCTTTCTCTAATAAAATGTGTAGGGCAAGTGAGAGCAGGAAGTATTTGCAAATGTTTATTTGAATAAGTGAGTCTGAGTCACTTGGATAACATTTGCAGCCATTTTTCTTAAACAAGTACAGAAAAAAAACCAATACAAGCAATTTTTAATCCTCAGAATATTTAAGAAAGGATATGTTTGTGAATGCCCATGCCATTAAGAACTTAGTCCCGATGTCTGAGTGTCCATCTTTGAACCTTTCCAGGGTCCTTCCTCTGCTTATAAAAATTGCAGTCATCCAGTACAGGAAAAATGTTATTTAATTAAGAGAAATGAAGAAGACACATAACAGTAAGTTAAAAATGACTCAGAATGAACTATTCTACTGAAACATGTTCATGCAATTCCAAATTAAAAAAAAAAAAAAAAGCAACTGATGCATTGCATTATTCCTATTCCAGGTAGACCTGTACTGGGGTATCAGGAAATAGGAGCTGCATTCTAAGAAGTACGCTAACCTCCCTGGGTACTGAAGAAGCTTCACTGAGTACAGTCTACACAGATCATTGTGCCCACTAACTTTCCCCTTGGCTCTAAAAAGTATGTCTACGTAGCAATGCAAGTGAATAGAAGTGAATTTGTAAAGCAGAACAGTTGATGCTGAGGATCCAATATCCCAAGAATATGTGCTTCAAGAGTGCACATAGGTGGGTGAAGCTGATCTTCCAGGTCAGCTCACCCAAAAGAAATGTTGTTCATGTGTTCTAAGATGACTTTGAAATATAAACCAAAGCTCATAATTGAGATTTGAGAGATTAGCTTTAAAAGCACATCTCTGTCCCATAATTCTAGTGTAAATGCACCCCAAATACTGTAAAAATATGTGTATGTGTCACACAGTGATCTTGCACTACTGGGCATTGTATTCACTGCCCTGCAATGCATTCCCTAAGGCCTCTGCCTGTAGTCAGCTGGGCAGTTCTTTGTCCGTACTTGGTTTCACTGTCACCTTCATGTCATGTTAAAATATTAGGTGAATGAAATATATCTTTCCATGAATGCTTTCTAGGTTTTTCCTCTGACTGCGATTGCAGAAGCAATTGTTTGTGGCTGCTTGAATAGGCATGATTTTTCCTTATCAATTCTTCACATAGCAGACTATGTCACGCTGTGTCCTGTCAGCATACCGTTGAGAAATGCTACAAGCATATTCATTCACCAGCTGGAAACACTGCATATGCCGTGCATTGAACTCACACTTCAGTAAGAGAAGATGATTTCAGTCAAGTTAAGGGCCTATCAGTCACAATAATTCCTGACTCACACAAACCTGTATGACTTTTGTCAGGGTTAATTCCTTACTCTAACTGCTTTTTAAGAGAAAGAACCTGAAAGAACCTAAGTATTTCGTGTACACACCATTTTGCTGCAAACCTGAAAAAAAACACATGGCTTACATTTTTGAACTATTTAAACCTATACAATTAGTTCAGGAAACTATTAAGTGTCAAGATTGCATATCTAAGCCACTGGGAACTCCCTGCCAAGACATAAAAAAGCCATGCCAAAATTCCCTCTCTGCTCTACCAGCAAGGCACAGCTGAAGTTAACATTACTTTCCCAGGCAAGTTTATAAGCATCAGGAAGTACAGGGTGTAGCATCACCTTAAATATTTCCATTTTATGGACGTGACATACATTAAGAGTCTTCTATTTTGGAATGTAAATACGACTAGGAAGAGACTAGTAGCTGAGTTGGGTCACCAAACAGGAGATCAGCAACAGCTGCAGAGAAGCTGAACCTGCTGCATGTCCTGTTTTGAGTGTGATGTACTGCCAAGAGAAGGTGAAGGTGGAAGCATGGTGGAAAGAAAAGTGGTAAACAAGCTATTGCCTCATTTTTTGCCTCTCCATGTTTATAGGCAAAATTTATGTCCTATCCTTTCAAAATGGTCTCCACATTTATCGTGTTCATCCCTGATTTTCTATATATTTCAACCTAAGACCAATGTAGATTTTAAGGCACATTTACACAGAGCATTTTGCACAGATGTGAAATTGTATGAAAATATATTTTGCAGTTAATGGAGTAAAATGGATTTGATATAGCTAAAAAATTATGTAATTTACTGTAGTTTTTATCTTCCAGTAAAAATATTTTTTCTCCATGAAATCAGTGATAGAGTAAAAAGGTGTGGAGACAACAAATGGTTATTAATCCCAATGCACCCAGTGAAACTGAACGGGGACTGGCATAATGGTTATTAAGCTACAAAGGAGGAGAGAGCATCTCCTTAAGCTAGTTGCAGCCAAGGTGCTTAGCAGAGCATGGAGAGAGAGTGAAAGGAGAGCAATGAAACATAAAGCACCAGGGAAGAATGGAGACAGGATGACATGACAGCAGGTAATGACTGGGAAGGAGAAGGAAAACAACTAAACAAACGATGTGTTTAAAGCATAAAATGAAGACAAGCAATGTTTCACATTCCCTGCTGACGGACAATCAGTGTTTTGTTAGGATACCTGCTATTTATCAGAGAGAGAGGGACTCGGGAGTGCGGGGTGAGGGACTGAGTCGGCAGGGAGGCTGCTAACAAGGTCGCCTGAGGGACCGGGGACCCAGCTGGGAGCTCTGGAATTGGCTTCTCTCTTGCGATGCATGAGAAATGGGGTTTACATACTACACAGTGCAGAGCCAGATGCAACCTGTGTGTGTCCATTTTGTGGTGCTATAAGTTGGTTCAGCATATATGCTAGTATTGAAAAGCAACTCCACCTAGTAAACACACAGAACTTAATCTTTCAGTTTACCCAGTAATGAAAAAGTGTAAATCTGATTTTAACATAAGGTTAGCCAAGTCTGTTAGCTGAGATCAAAAAGACTTACTGAGTTCTGTAACTGATAGATCCCTCCAAACATCAGTGTATAAACATACAGCTTTAACTATGGAAACTTGTAGCCCTCCCTCCTATAATTTTGCTCCTTAAAATTTCCTTTTTCTCTGAGGAAAGAACAGATCAAACTTGCTTCTTCAGCCCTTCTGTACACTTTATCTTGGCATGCTGACAAATGTTGCTATGTGCACAGAAAGGAAAAGAGTGGTTGAGCTGGGACAAGGAGTAGGTAAGGCATCAGGACAGATGTTTGCCTACCATCTGTACCATCTTTATATGTCTAACTGTTCAACAGCGTGGGAGGACACACTCATCTTGACACTGGGCAGGAACTTTTTGCTGCATATTGGCTTATATTAACTTAGACACCTAACTTGGGTTATGTGATATGACATCACCCTTTCCTCTATAATGTCCATATACTTTCTATCCTGCAGGGCTAGTAGTGGAGTTTTTTTCATTTTTTTTTTTAGCTGCAGCTGCCATGCCATTCTCGGCCAAAAATTGTACAATTGGCCAAATGTAGGACAAATGTACAAACAAATTGTTGCAGATGGGGAAAATAAAAAAGAATCTGAGAAATACTGAAAGTTTTGGGTTTGTATTCTGAAAACATTTAATTCAGACCAAAAAAAAATCCTGCAGAAGGATTTAAATCCTTTAAAATCCTTTAGACCAGTAAAATACTGTGTAATAAACAAGAACATCTGCTCAGTTGTTTATTCAACGTTTAGTTAAGTTTTCCAAAGAAAGATAGCCCCAATGTTCACTGTATTGTGATTTTTGCACATTTGATGTGAGTAGGATGTTTTGGTGGAACATTATAGCTGCGACTGGAATTGAAATGTCTGGTTTAACATATATGACATATGATGGTTTTATGATACTGTGGTTTGTGGAAGTCCCAATAGATCCTGCAAGTTAGAATTTCTGACTCTGTTGACTATATAACGTAGTGTAGTAAGCAAGAGTTTTTGTTTTGTACTGAATAATAATATTGTTTAAGCTACTGTTGTATTTGATATAGAATTCTGAAGTTGGAATATTTGATCCTTTGCTATTCTGTCTTTTCTGTGTACTTTAGTAATCAGCTTAAGTGGGGTGGGGAAGCTAAGTCACAGCTAAGAGAATAACTGAAAGTCAAAGCTAACTGGATTTTCAAATCTTGTAAGATGCTCAGACTTTTTTTTTTTTAGAGAGATACAACATTCAAGAGTATGTTCTTTTAATAGTTGTGTATTAAAGGTGGAGATGGACATCACCCTAAACACATTTTAAGCTGGTCTAAAAATCTTACATTCTGTCATATAACATTTAGTTTCTGAGTTTTAAAAGAAAGATATACATCATACTGCATATGACTTGTGGGATGCTGTTATTTGGGCTACTCGACTTTTTCCCTTAGAGATGAATTATAATATTCAGTTATAACAGATGGCCGCATTTGTAGTGTCCCTGCTGGTGCCAGTGTGTCCCCATGAGGTAAAGGAGTGAGAACAGAGGTAAACCTTTTCCTCAGTATGTCTTGGATGCTGCTCTTGGAGGCTGGGATTGCCACACAGTGTAGCCACAAATAGGGAACCACAAATTTGGTGTCTGACTTTTGCAGTCGACAACGCTCGGCCACCCAGGATTGCAGAACGTAAACTTGTTTTTCTTTTATTTCAGTGACAGCTTTTGAACACCAGATTGCTGAAAAACTACAGAAATACCCTTGAGGAATAGATATAATCCAATTAAACTTTTATGAATCATACGCTGTATTTCAAATTTCAAATAAGAGCTTTTAAACATCAGGGAGGCATAGTTGTGTGTGGTTTTTATGTTTTGTTTGGGTTTTTTTTTTCCCCAGGAAGAAGAGAATAAAATAACTGGTTTACCTTATACTTCTGTGTAATTAACTGCTCTGGTTTGCCTATTATGCCACTGTGTGTTTCCCAAATGGTTCTGTCAGTAGCAGCTCATTCTGGAAAATGCTTTTGTGTCCAAACTGCAACATTCTAAATATCCTAACAGTGTCCACCCTAGAGAGGGTGTCACCTGGCACCTGACCGTACAGAGACCTACTTGTGTCACCAAAGCTCTCACAGCAATCGGTTCATCCCACCTTGTCTGTGCTGCACACATCTTGTGACTTCCACCTCCCTCCCAAGAGTTTCTTGTAAATATATAAGGTACTACCCAAACTGTCAGGGTTCTGGAGGCAACGCCAGGCTCTAATTGCCCTGATTGGTCTGTAATGTCCTTTTCTTGCAATCCCCTCCCTCTGCAACCTCCTCCCCACCCCCCAGGGGATTTGCAGCCTGTGCGCAAGCTCTGCTCAGAGATACTGCAGCTGTAATCTTGGAGCATCAGATTGCCGTGAAAACACCCGATTTGGGAGAAAGAGCTGTGGGAAGCCTCATCTGGTGCCTCTGTGAGTGAGATCCCTGCCCTGCCAGTCCTGCTGTCACCCTTGGCTCCCTTTTCACCTTCCCTGGCAGAGCCACCCACCCTTGCTGCTCCCTGGCACTCTACCACTCAGCAAAGTGACCTTTCTTCTCCAGATTCGTGTTTATCAGGTTGGGGAGCTGGAAACCTACAGTACCTCTAGGAGGGACAAATGGTATTTATGGCCTGTTTGTTTTTGTGAAATTAATGTCCCAGAGAGTTGTCCTGGAGCCCAGCCTGCAATACATCAACCAAACCCTGTCTACACCGAGATGAGGTGATGGCTATTGTGCACTTGCGCTGTTTTCCCACTCATCAAATACTTTCCGTGGAGATGGGTCAGCTCTGGCCTTGCTCTGGGAACACATTTCCTGGAAAGGCAGCACTTATTTCTCTTCATCCAGATTGGCTGAGCTGCTGACTGCCTACAGCCCATGAGGATAGCATCTGGCAGCCCCTCAGCTCTGCACAGGGACCAGCCACCCTCTTTCTGACAGTGGGTTTCTCCTGTGAGCAAAAGGGCTCCGTTTCAGGTCCATGTTGGCTGGTTTGCCCTTAGTGGAGACCTCTTACAGTGCCTGACTGGTGGACCTTGAGAAGCAGTGGTGCTCTCCTGGCTAATGGAGGTCATTTGTGTCTTGGTTGTTAACTTGTGGCAATAAAAGCTCACAGCTCTGACTGTGTCACTGGTATTCACTGTCAACATGTTCCAGGGATGAAGCCAAGAAGCTTTCTTCCCCTTCCTCATCAGGGTCTTCTCAGACAAAATTTGGCCAGTAACTTTAGCTCACGCATACAAATACTCTGTGTGAAAACATGATATTATCTGAAAATCTGTCAAACAGCAGTTGTTAGGAGTCCAGCCTTTCACACCAGCATTACAAGTGCATTGGGAAGTAAATTACAGCCAACATTAGAATAATATGCTGAGTATGTCATATTTAATGACATAAAGACTGTAGGATCTTATAGGCACGTAGAAATGTCTGCAGCCAGTCACAATGTTCATAGAATCATAGGATCATAGAATAGTTTGGGTTGGAAGGGACCTCTAAAAGTCATCTAGTCCAACCCCCCTGCCTTGGGCAGGGACATCTTCAACTAGATGAGCTTGCTGAGAGCCCCATCCAACCTGACCTTGAATGTTTCCAGGGATGGGGCATCCACCACCTCTCTGGGCAACCTGTTCCAGCGTTTCACCACCCTCAGTGTAAAAAATTTCTTCCTTATATCTAGTCTGAATCTACCCCCCTTCAGTTCTCAGGACCTATTATGGTTTCTCTCTTATGTTTTCTTTCTTCTTTAGTACAGTCATTGAATTGACTCCCCACTGAAATGGGAAAACACTGAAAAAAAGCTTTGTGCAGAAAGAACCTTTTTATTTACTGCAGTTGGTGTTCGTGCTGTGTTTTGAAATTACACATTTTCTGTCAGCTATTTACAAGAAAGGTGTTAGCAGAAGCCTCAGTATAGTAGTCATCACCTTTGTACAGTGATGGCAAAACTCTCAAAGATATTCAACTGTTCAGGACCCAGAGCTCATCTATGTACAGATAAGTTAAAATTCTGAAGGCAATCAAAAGTCTATGCTGCAAACATATTGAACAAACATAACGTGCTGGTACTGGCCTTAGCAAATGACCACACTGTATTTGTATATCTGACCACGTAATTCAGACTGCACTTCCCAAGTGCTTGGGCTCATGCCAGTGACTTCGTGAGTCAAAGTGAATCAGCATATATTTGACAACTCTTGTAGTAAATCCAAGTCATATCATTCTCATGGCAATAACTCCTCTCAGTTCTGGAGGGCTTCCTCACTTGTTTTCCCCACTTGTGTGCCAAATACAGATGATTTTACCTTTGTGCAACAATATGATTAGATGCAGGTCCTTTCTGTCTGGCAGAAAGTAGAAAAACATTGCCTTTTTGTACAGTTTTGGAAGATCTCCGGCATTTCTTTTATTGCTGCCTGCATTGGTTCTATAGGTTTTGTTAAGATTTTTTTTTTTAATAGAGAATAGAGATGAAACTTAAATAGAAAGTTTAGAAAAGCCATCTGTAATTCGTGATATTTTCTTTACAGCTTTTCAAAGGTGGAAAGAAAAACTTTCGTGGTGCTAGCACAAGTAGGTGGCAGTAGAGACATACATATAAAGACATAGATCGTAGAGCACATAATACTATTTAAGTAGTAAGGTTGCATATTTGCATGAAATGACTTCTGATGAATCAGTGTGGATCAGCAAATGCCACACCACTTTGCAGATGCAAACTACTGTTCGTTAGTTAGTTTTGGTTAATATTAGAGATGCTTGCAAAACTCAGTGTTCAGCTATTTAGTTTGAATGTTGAGGTAGACCTGGAATCATTTAAACTATATATAGGCTTGTTCTATCACTGGGGTCTGTCTTAGTCGTTCCTTCCTTGGAAGAGGTAGAACTTGATTATGAAGCTTCAGATTTGAAATCCAGACCCGCTATTTTCCTCTTTTCATAGTGAGTGGCAAGGCCTGAACTTTTTGCTCAGGAACGTAAATAACAGAAGTATCAGATACATAGTACTTTCACTCTAAAATGCTGGACAAAACTGAACTCATTGGTTTAGTGTTGTTCATCATAGCTATAAATTAGCTTATTCTTAAAAATGAAGATAGAAGTGGTTTTTTTTTTTTTTAATTTATTACAAGTGTATGAAAACTTAGAAGTTTATAAACTTTCCCTATTTTAGAACTTGACTTGTGCTTCTCAGATATAAACTTATGATGAGGTGGAGTGTCAACTGTGTGTAAGAAGACACACATATCACTTCTGCTTAAAAAAATCAACAGGATGTCTGAATTCAGAATTCAATGTCTACACATAAGTAAATGCATACTACATGGAGGAGTTCACTGTAATTGCAATACAGTTGCAGAAACAATATTTTATTTTATTCTATTCTTTTATTTTTAGTATTTTTTTAAAAGTAATGAAATATTTGGATAGAACAGAGCAGCTACGTGAACAGTGGCTAGTTTTCTAGAATGAAGTTGTATCAAGAAAAAAACCTGAGAATATGGCAGTAAAAGGAATAGCAGGAGAAGCAAATGTAAAACCATCTGCCAGCTGAGTTTGCCAAAGTGCCAGATGCTGCCTCTAGTAGACTATGTTCCATTGCTTTGGCATGTGGATGGTCCTTTGTAATGAGACAAAACTTTGACAGTTACTGAATTTTGTGAATGTATGTGTGCTTGGTTTAACTCTGATGTTTTCTGCAGAAGCAACCACATGCAAAGTAGGTAGGTACAAGCCTTCGAAAAAATAAAATACCAAAAGATAACAAATGTATTTCGCATACATTATTTGTAATTCACTTGAGAAGAAGGTTTATGTAATTTTTGTCTCTTTATTGTAAGTCACTATGGAAGATATATGTAAACTGCTGTTGTTCTTTAATAGAACTGTGGTAAGATAAATAAAATACAGCATACTTTGAAGCAGGCATGCAGAGAACAAAATTAAAGAAAAATTGTTATTCTATTTATGTGATTTATAGAACAAATCAGAAGAACAGAGTTTGGGAAACAATTAAAATATACTGCTGGGGCTGAATAAGAAAAACCTTTGAAAAGTAAGCCATATAAAAATACATAAAGAGTTTCACCCTTAGAGCATTTCTAAAAGCTAATCAACAAACAGTATGTTAAGCAGATATTTTTACTTTAAAAAAGGGAGAATGTTCCATGAGTTCCTCTCAGAACTGTATTATTTCTGTCAATAAATGGGCTTAGAGGATATTCATACCATGATAACAGATAGCTTTTCACCATTTTGAAATATAAAAGTATATTATAGCAGGCAAAATAGTGCTGAAGTGTAATATCGTGTGTAATACCATGGAAATTTTGGAGCTTAAATTTTCACAAGCCCATCTGGAGCTCCAAATAGTTGAATACTTATCTTTAAACAACTTTAAGGTATTGTTTTTAAGTCAGAAATATAAAAATATGTTTCCTGATTCTCAAGTTGATAATCTTAAATCAGAGGCATTAGCTGCTTGAAAAATCTAGATTTCAGTGTTTATCACAAGTGTGAATGCACTAAGTCTTCCTACCATTAAATGTGCTTGTGCTGAAAACCTGAGCGGAAAAAAATGTATCTAAAAAGTTCTCCAGTACACTTTGATAGTAATACAATAACTTTAAGCTTTGTCAGAATTAGGCATAGCGGACTGAAGGCATCTCAGTGGGCAGACACAGAACGCAATATTCCTTTGTGTGGTGTTACTTTTTTTTTAACTGTTGAAATTTCAAAAATATACCATGCTTTGTGAAAGCCAGGCATGCAGGTGCTCAAGAAGCCTGAGAAGAGAGTTATGAATTTCCCTACTGCCATAAGGACAAGGAATCAGAGCCTAGATTGTTGTTGTTGTCTCTGAAAACACTTACAAAGGCTCTCTGAAAATAGCACTACAAACTCCGAAAGCCTTTCAAATGCTCTTACCACTTTCATTTTGCAAGACCTTCTATGCCAAATAAAAAGAAGCTATATTATTTCTTCCTCAGAATGACTTAAGATGGACAGTCAATGTTGTGCATTAAAAAAAGCCAGGGGCAATGGGTGGGGACAGGAGGCAGCTGTTATTAAAACTGGGTGTGATTCCATCTCTGTGTGTGAGCTGCTTTGTATCTGTTTTCAGTTTTGTTGTTCTTCAGTTTTTGGGTAATAAACAGCTGGCACAGAACATATCTCCCCACAAAAAAAAAAAAAAAAAAAGCAAAAAAAAAAAGCATTTGTGTTCAAGAGAAACTCCTCCAATTTGTCTCCTTTTTGTCCTGCTTATAAACACTGAAGAGTAAGTGTTTAGCTTTGTTAATCATGCTCTAAGTAGAAAGGGAAGGCTTTAACTCATGCAGAAGGGGACATGTTATTATAAATAAGCTGTTACATACGAATATGCAGAACTTGAACTCATTTTAAGGTAGTCTGTTAATGGAGAATTGGAGGACTGGAGCAAACTGTAAGAATGAGGAAATCAATGACGGCTGTGAGGAATTTCACTACTGGGTGGTTGCAGATGTTCAAGCAAGGTAATGTTAACTTGCATATCTCTCAGGAGTTGGAGTATACATTTGTGAAATGAATCTGTAGTGTAGGGCAGCCAAGGGGAAAGACAGCTGTTAAGAAATTTGTAATTAAAACCTTTGCAATTTGTGTCAAGAAAATTAAAAGGCAACAGTGGCATGTCAGGTTTTAAAGCAAAATTTTACCTAATTCTATCACCTGGTCATTCAGCAAATAACCTGGTCATTTAGCAAGTAAGGATGACTTGTACTGTTTGTCAGCAGGACATCATGAACCTTTTAAAGCAATTTTTTTTTTCTTTCTAAACTCTATGTTCTGTCTGTGGATAAATGTGCCTTTTCAAAACAGTGCATCCAAGAATAACTCTGGTACTGAAAATACTACTATTATTAGAAGCTATGTACCAAAAGACAATACTAGTATGGTTCTATAACAAAGGCTATGTTTTATGTTGGTTACATCCAGAGAATGGCTGTGCTCTTGACAGTGTATGTACTTCAGTCAGTTCTTTCACGTACAGTGTGTGATGTTGTGAACAAACTGGTTAAACAGCAATAGTTTGGCAAACAGGAGTTTAAGTGCATCTAGACTGTGTTTTAACTTAGAGGCACACCTTGTCCCTTTAAGGTTCAAATGTTAGTACAATAATGTTTCTAAGTAGCTCAAAGTAAATTCAGTAAGGGGTAACTTGCTTCAGACAACTAAAGGATAAGACACAGCTCTGAAGTTACGCTCAGTTCTGATATTTCTTCTCCTTCACTTCCTTTGCTCTGGTTTCTGTATAATTCCTTCCCTCTTGGATCAGATGTCTGTTTCCAAGAGTCCTGGTTTCAGCTAGGATAGAGTTAATTTCCTTCCTAGTAGCTGGTACAGTGCTGTGTTTTGGATTTAGGAGGAGAACAATGTTGATAAGGCACCGATGTTTTAGTTGTTGCTAAGTAGTGCTTACACTAGCCAAGGACTTTGCAGCTTCTCGTGCCCTGCCAGTGCGAAACTGAGAGGGGGCACAGCCAGGACAGCTGACCCAAACTGGCCAAAGGGATAGTCCATACCATATGATGTTGTGCATCACTTGCTTTGTATATTCTTTTATCATTATTATTACTATTTTCCCTTCCTTCTCTGTCCTATTAAACTCTCTTTATCTCAACCCACGATTTTTACTTTTTCTTTCCCGATTCTCTCCCCCATCCTACTGCGGGGGAGGGCAGTGAGCGAACAGCTGTGTGGTGTTTAGCTGCCTGCCGGGTTAAACCACAACACCAAGGAAGCTCACCAATGTTTTTTGCAAAGAAATCTCTTTCTTCCAAACCTTAGCAATGCCCCATGACAGCAGGGTGTAGGTTTGTTTCTTGTTTGTTTGTCTGATTTTCTACTTTTGTGTTACTATTCAGATGTCTTTTATCTTCCTGGTTAAGAAAACAAGCATGTAAATTACACCAAACTGCACTGCACAGCATAAACAATTAGATTTTGAAATGTTTGCTCAGAATTGACTTTTGCAGAGCACACTCTTCCCTTTCACCCCTGCCCCCTCATGTTGTACGTGAACACCTATGGAAATAAATTCAGAAAGTAAAGAGAGAGAAGTTAAGCTAATTCAGTGAAATGCAACATTTCACGTGAAATTTGGAGAGCACAGCACCTGAAACTCTACTTACATTAGCTGTCCTGTGGTCCTGTGGTTGAGGCTGGTTTGAAGGCAGTGTGTCACCTGCTTAGGTGACGTTTTGTTCTTTTAAAGGCTTTCATGCTCCTGTATACTATCAAAATCTTCTCTTTATTTCTTCTCCAGGGAAATGCTCTCATGGGCACTGTAGTAGCTTCTCCTCTTCAATTATTTAGTAAGTGTATAAATTAAAGTCAGTAGTTTGGACATTTGTTTCTTAAGTACATCTTAGAGAAATCCCTAGTTTCTCATTACTTCAGTAACTGGTCCTAAAACTCTGAGAATTAAATGCTGAGGTGAGATCTGAAGTATCTTCGAGGCTGTTTATGCCAAGTGGAGTTTAATGATAGTGTCTTAATACTCCAGAGCAACATGTGTGATATTGACCTATATGGGCAAAAGTATAGCATTACATTTAAAAAAATGGTACAGGGAATACCCTTCTTCACTGTCAAGACAGATACATATAAGCAAACAGGGAAATCTTTCCAAGCATACTGGTTATTCACTAAGAAGCATAGAGTGGAAGGATTAATTCTAGTTGTAGAGGAAAGGTAGGTGCTGAAATCAATCATAATTACTGTAGTTAATTGACAGGTTAAACATAGGACAGAGGTAAGTTGAGACTGCAACAATATGTATTTACTGTTTATGCAGCAAAACCTGCAATTTAGTGTTTATTTGTTGTTGAAATGAATGAGTCTTATCATTGATAACAATTTTAGGCCTGTAATTAACAGCAGACTGTGTGTAGGAATATAAGAGACTTCTCGATTTCAAACTTGACTGTGAAAAGTGGGTATTTTTTGTAATGACTACTGGTTTTGGGAGGCTCAGTTAATCATTCTCCTTTGATTTTATTCCTCATGAATATAGACTCTTGTTTATAAATGTCTTCAGAAATCAGTTGAGTTATATGTGAATGCCTCTTATTTAATGCTAGGAAAGGTCTGTCCTTGACTCAGTATCCTTGTTATTCTGTGCTCTGCTCTGTGTCAGTCGTGCGCTGGACACACCTGGCAGGGTTTGGGCAGGGGGCTGCAGATGTCCTGCGTGGGAGGCCATGATCCGCATGTGCTACTTATGAATGGTCCCAACCAGCTCCAATGCCAATGGGAACAGGCCTGCAGCCCATCGGGGATCCCTGGTGCCCTGGCCCTGACATATTTAAGAAAGAGCTGCAGCCACTGTGGGGAGAGGACATATGAGGAAATAGGTGAGGAGAAATGGATGGGCCATTGCTGGGGTCATGGTTGGGGACATGGCTGGAGACACACTCTGGCAAGGATGTGCTCCCTGCCAGAGGAGGGACTGTTGAGGGACCACGGCTGTGGGTGACCCACACTGGGGAGGGGACACTCCCATGGGACTGCAGCCGTGGTCGACTGGGGGAGAGGGAAACAAGGAAGAAGCCATGAGCAGTGAAGGAAAATGAAGCAAAGAGTAGCAGAAAGAAACCATGTCGCACACAGCCCCAACCTCCTGCTCTGGCCCTTGCCTCACCAAAGGGACTGAGGGGAACTGAGTGTAAACAAGCAGCAAAAACCTAGGGGAAGTGAGAACAGGGAACAGGGAGGAGAAGTTTTGGATTTTGGATTTGAATCCCCTTTGGGGAAGGTGGACGGAGGGTGTTTCCCTAAGTGTTTGTTTAATTGTTATGTTTGGGTGTGGGTTTTTTTTTTCTCAATACCCAAAACAGTCATCAAAAGTTTGTTTTAACTGTCAGTAAATTAAATTAAGTAAAATACCCTGAGTTGGTACTGTTTTGGCCATGACACCAACCTCTTAAAAAAAAAAAAAAGAGAAGGTAGGGCCCAAAGAAAGGAGGCCACAAAAGATGCCAATAATTTCTCCATAAAAACAGCATCGTTAATTTCTCTACTCAGTTTTATCTGTCCCCATGCAATGAAGCAGGATCTAGTGTGCTTTCTGGAAGTACTGCACTTTGACCTTCACCAGCCTCTTCTGTGTCACCACAGACCCCATGGACCCAGCCCAACACCTCTCACAGTACAAGGTGTCTGCGGCCAACAACTGCTCTGAATAACTCAACAAATGTTTCCCTCTCCAGCAAAGGCATGTTGTGCCATAATCCTCCCATTTTGCTACTCCTTTCTCATCTTCATCACTTAGCTTATTTCCTCTGGTAGTTCTTACTTTCCATGGTTTTTATCCTCAATTCTGTTCTCTACCTGCAGATTTCTTCACCTTGATCTGTACCAGCTATGCCCTTCCGTTCCCTACTTTCTCAGCTCTACCACCAGTCCCTCTCTCTTATCTGCAGAAATGATGCTATTTTTGTTGTTGTTGTTAAATTACCTTCATTCTCAATCCTTTCATCTTCTCAGACACCTCAAATACTCCTTAGCTGAAAATGGGACAGGTATACCTCATCATGAGCCATTCA
>NW_008824044.1:66571-72399 GCF_000699105.1 Pygoscelis adeliae | reverse complement strand
GTATTACCTAGAATAAGGTATTATTAAGACCTAAGACCCTAGAAGTGTCTTAAAATGTAAAATACCAGTTGACCAGTACATCAGATGGAAAAAGGACATGCAATACAGATCTAGAGAAGGTTCCACTGTCTGCCTGGAGAAAATAAGCATTTTGCCCTTGATTAGTTGCTTGGCATGAATGCATGTCTTCTTGGCTGAACTTTTGTTGCTGTGGCCAGTTCCTGGGACTCAATGAGTTGCCTCAGGCAGGGGCAGTGCATGAAGCCTAACACTCTCCAACCAGCAGGACCTGGTTCCTGTCTGCCCGCTAATTATCTAGCTGCATCTACAGAGTTTCATTTTGTATTTCCTCAATGGTCAGATTTCCACTTCCTGGTCTTCCCTTCTTCTGAGCAGGAATAATAGCCCTGTAAGTACTTTTTTTATGGAATGACATGATTTTCTTCTGTCCTTATTGTATTTTATGGGGTTTTTTTTCTGATGGGACATATTCAACAATAAGATCTTGGATTTTCCCAACCTGAATTATCCATACATCCTAGGGAGAAAAAAAACCCACAGAAATATGGCACTGCTGTCATTGCAAGTAATTGTTTTACAAGTCAGTAACAACTGTAAAAGCCCCAGTGCACTGTGTGTTAGTAAAGCAAATTAAGCCAGAGGAACATGCTTCCACCCAGAAAACAATGGTGTCAGGGTGAGGGAAACAGGTGAAAACAGGAGCCTTCTGTGAGGCTGCTCTCATAAAGCAGCTGCTAAAAAAACTGATTAAGCATTGTGATATAAGTCTTACTTTCCACCGAGTCAGTAAGAGGTTTTTGCTGTGAAGGTCCTGAGCTGTCACCTGATGTTGATTTAAAGAGACAGGTGATTACCCACAAAGTGAAAAATAATGTGGCATTATTCCCTGAGGTATAAACTTCCATAGCAATCAGAAAAGAAAGAGAGAGAATAGGAGGCTACTGCATAACTGAGGGAGTGCAGTGCTGACAGTGGTGTATATGAAGTGAAGTTGACAGCAGTTTCATTTTGGAGTTGGCTGCACTGATGTGTCTTGGGTAGTTCCCAGTCCTCATGTCAGTTGTCAGTACCACCAGTCGGTCCTGAGCCTGTCTCTCTCCTCCGTCTTCTTCCCTGTTTCAAGCCCCAATTTACAATTAATGCTTTAAATTAAACCGCTAATGCTTACTATGCCTTATTTCAAAATGTCAACAAATGGACTACAAGAACCATCATTATTTCATGGCCATGTTTTTTCCATTAGCTTAAGAAGAATGACTGCTTTATTGCAGGCTACCGTTCACTTTTCTGTGTTTCTCTTCTCTCTCTCTCTCATCTTCCTCTTCTCTTTCTCCCCATATCTTTCAGTGTCAATACTTTATAAATTATGAACAACATTCCTGTTGCAAGAAAGCCACATACTGTTTATCTTCTGGGCTGGCATTGAGAAAACTTATATAAGGAAATGGATGTGAAGGAAAGAAAAGCTAAGGATGAAATACTGTTAGAAAAAGAGGAAGATGAAAAAAATAAGCACCTTAAAATATTTCTGTCTCTGCTCTCCTTACCTCCACTCTTCAAAACATATACTCTCAGGTACTTCACTAATGAGTAAATTTCTCTGTGACATACTCTGGACACAACAGGAATTTTTTGAATGGATATTTATTATTGTTATATTTAACTAAAGACCTTTGTGTCCATATTTTAATTAAAAAATTACTCAAGAATTCCATGAGATTCTGTCAGCTGTAGTAACCTCATATCTTGTCATTACCACAGTCATTAACATACATACTTATCAGTCTTTCCTTTTACCAGCAAAAAAATGGCCATTCTTTTACACATCAAAGGAAATTTAAGTAGAGGAAGATTATTATTCTTACCTTTAATTCAGGATCTTTGTATATCACCATGATTACAGCTTTTTGCACAAATCCATATAAGGTGGAGATCTCTTGTAGATTAATTCTGTAGATTAGTTCTCTCCAGTATATGTGAAAGAAGGAATAATATTTCACTTATTTCATATATCATTCCTATAGACATGGTCTATACCAGGTCAAGAGAGGTATAAAGTAAACTCTGGCTTAAAAAGGGGAGCCATAAGCACATGGGATTCTGATGAGGCTGGAGCTACTACCTGCCTCAAAATTTCATGTAGACAATTTATACATTTTCTCTTTTTATTTTGGAGTTGTTTAGCCTGCAAGTTTCATCCAGTTATACAGCTGAGTTAATGGTTTTGCATATTCTCTGCTGTCAGTCATAAAGGAGTGTTACACAAAGGCTAATAATAATAATTTTGGCTTTCTGTAGTTCTTCTACACCCTTGAAAGAGTTCAGATTTTCCCCTGGCATTCTTAGTGCTTGAGTTATGTTGAGACAGTGTGCAATGAAGGGTTATTGTTATTAGCAGCTATAACTTTTTTTGCCTTGGTTTTGTGTATTTGCTAGGAAAACTTTTTTAACCAGTGTTGCCAAGGAATGAATTTGACCTGTTTCATAGTCTTTTCACCCATTATAGACAGAATTCTCATTAAATGCCTGATATTTTTATTCCTGAAGCATCTTGGTGTTGCTGGAAGCATATCAATTGATAACAGAACACCTTTAAAATAAATTCAGTATTAAATAAACACCTGCTCATTAAATCTGTAGCTCGCTCTATGCAGTTTGGAAGCAGATGCTTCTGCTGATAATGATACAGACTGACAGGTAAGTTAGATACTAATGGGCTGTACTACCAATGAATCTGGATGATCTAGAAGATTACATGTCAAAATAAACTCTGTATTTCTCTCTGAAATAAAACAAACCCTATCTGCATGGAGGACTGAAAAATTTTTGGTTTAAAACAATGCTAAGATCCAAACTATTATCTGATATTTAAACCAGACTGAATTCTCCAAGGATTCTGGCTTTTCCTGAGCCTTTTATTTTCAGATGTGTACTCTTGCATAAAAGGATTTCTGGTCAAGGGAAATGAAATTTCAGAAGCACAGGTAGGAAATGGAGTTTGTTGTGATAATACTGAGCTGTCTAGATAAACTGAGAGATGCTGTTAGTCTTTTGCAAAAGGCTGACATGAGATGTCTAGACCAGACAAGTTTATACAAATGCCTAAAGTGAAACCGGAGTCAATATTTCTTTTTTTTTCTATGGACACAGAAGTAGCTTGAAAGTCATAGGAAAGGTGAGTAAAATTAAATTTTTCTACCTAAGAATTAGGCCTCAGTGCTTTGCCACATTGCCAAAAAAATGTGCGGTGTGACCACTAAGGGTGAATAGAATAGAATAGAATAGAATAGAATAGAATAGAATAGAATAGAATAGAATAGAATAGAATTTCAGTTGGAAGAGACCTACAACGATCATCTAGTCCATCTGCTAGTGTGACCTCTAAGAGGAGATTGTGAATCAGGAGAAAGCTCAGAGCAGAGTCAGGCTTTCATTTGTATCCCTGGCATAAAGGAGACTGCCACTGGAAGAGAACTCCACTTGCTTCTACCCTGATACAGCTTCTGCTCTGCATCTCTTACTCCCTCAGTAGCCTGTAATGGCAGCAGCCGCCCACTTTGCTTTGAGGTTTTTGCCATTACTAAGAATGAGTTGAGTCTGTTGACAAACACAGTTCCTTACTTCAGCTACATCTACAGTCAGCCCTGAAAGTATTTTCGATGCCCAAAATTCTGCTTCTGTGCATAAAGCTAAAGACTGGATTCATCTTGAGAAAGAAGATAAAGCAATTAAATATTGTCTCACAGGGAGCCACTAACAGCTAAGAACCTAAGTGTCTTGGAATAAAAGGGAAGGTCCTTACATGGATAAGTAATAGCATAAAAGCCTGTAAAATAAGCATAGGAATAAATGTTCATGTTTTCCAACAGAGATTTACACTGAACCTGTGTTTTTCAGAATATTCAGTTATGATTTGGAAAATGATATGGGAAGTAAAGTGAAAAAGTGTCCTCATAATGTAAAGTGTTAAAGTAAGAAAAAGCCTGTGAGAAACTGCTAAAGGGCTGCCTGAGTCAGCTGGGGACAAAATGGCAGAAGAATGTCAATGTAGATGAATGTGAAATGATGTGCAGAGAACTCCTACCCCAAAACCTATCTTTACCTATGCAGTGATGTAGCTTAACTACATCAGGAATGAGATCTTGAAGTTGTAATAAATAGTGTGTGAAAAAATTATATGAACTCCATGCCCAGTAGCAGTCGGAAGCAGACAGGATATTAGAAATTATTAGGAAGAGAAACATGATAGAAATACCACTATGTCTTTATTTAAAATCATGGTGCACTAACATCTGTTATACTCTGCACCATTCTTGTTTTTTTCTCCTGAAAAATATTACACCTTCAAAGTGTCCAGGGAAGGGCATTAAGAACGATCAAAGGTATGAAATAGCTTCAAGTGAGTGAAGAACTGGTATTCTTCTGTCCTATAATTATACTCTTCCCAAGGCATTTCCTATGGGCTTCTGTTGGGGACAGGATGTTGGGCTGTGTGGACCTTTGATGTGGCCTAGTGTGGCAGTGCTTTGGCTCTGCTGTGTGTTGTGGAGGGAGGAGTATGGCACCAGGGCAAACTGACAGAATTAAATTCCCCTGAAACACAGTATCCACCACTGCTTTCCTTTGAAGAAGTGTGGCTCTCCTTTTATAAAGGAGTGAGAGTGCATAAGGCTGTAAAGGAATTCAGATTAAGCACTGCCTCATCCTGAGGAGTTCAAACACACACCTTCCATCTCTAAGGGAATTTCCTCCCTAACAGGCTGGAATTAAACCTATTCTCCAAATAAATATTTAATCTTTTGATTTGCATTTGGATATGTCTTCATTAGCAAGCAGCACAGCAGAATAGGAGCAGATCTGCACAGTGAGGCAAAAGGAACCCAGTTTATGTGCCAGAGATGGCTCCAGGATGTGAACCGCAGCATGGTAAGGGAGACAGTGGAAAGTTTCATTTCACAGCCATAACCCTGATACAACACTACATGCTAATATGGACATACTCTACCGGAATATAGTTCTCAGCCCTGTGAGTGAGCAGACTAGACATTAACAGGAGATTGACAACCCTTATGCTCCTTTTCTCCCATACAATAACTCTTCAGGTGGGTTTTTTTTTTTTTTTGCAGTACAGCAAAATTTGAACAGAAGGAGGGGTGCAGAATCATCTGTAACCAAGTGTCTAGGACAGTCACCACAGGATGACGATACGGGTTTGAATGCCTTTGGACTGAGAATAGCGCTGATCAGTGGAGCGCTTGTGAGGTATTGCACTATTACCATCAACCTCTCCTCTCAACCTCTTTTAGAATAAAGGTATAATCCCATCTCTACTGCCAAAAATGCATTTTAAGCAACAACAACTAGGTGTTTATGAATCCTAAAGGGGTGCAGGAAGCCCTCTCACCTTCTTCCTAAGAGGGTAGAACTGCAAGACACTTCAGTTTTTTCAGTGTTTTTTAACGTCTAGTTCTAATGCCTGTTAAATCCTTCTCTGAGGTGCATAACTTTTCCTAAAATTACATATGGAGTTAATACTTACACTCAGCATAAGAAACTAGATTGTGAATTTCACCTTACAGTGGTAGAATAGAGCCTTTCTTTGTCTTAACAAACAGAAAATAATAATAAAAAAATGAAAATAAAGTTCTGCCAAGGCCTTTCTCTCATATTTGACATAGAATCATAGAATCATAGAAAAGTTTGGGTTGGAAGGGACCTCTAAAGGTCATCTAGTCCAACCCCCCTGCCATGGGCAGGGACATCTGCAACTAGATCAGCTTGCTCAGAGCCCCATCCAACCTGACCTT
>NW_008824044.1:57737-64185 GCF_000699105.1 Pygoscelis adeliae | reverse complement strand
AGGACCAGGGCTTGTGAGCGTGAGGCTGCTCCTATCTGTCTATAGAAGGCCTCATCCGCTCAGTCTTCCTGGTCAGGTGGCCTGCAGCAGACCCCCACTGTAATGTCACCTGTCCCTGCCTTCCCTTTAGTCCTGACCCATAAGCTCTCTGTTGCCTCCTCATCCATCCCCAGGCAGAGCTCCATGCACAAGGTCATCTTATGCACAAGGTCTCATGCACAAGGACATCTTAAGGTCTTCCAAACCCTTGCATTATGCTTTACACTTCTTTTTCAGTTTTATTAAACACTTAAATGGATTGCTAGAAAGAGCTCTTCCTAAAGTACGTGTAAGCAGTAACTTGCTGTCTTCACCTGTATCTGGCCTAGCTCATCTTGGAGCTCAGTGCTGACAAGCCACATCCGTGGGACCAAGAGCCATTTCAGCTTGCAGCATCTGGAAGGTTATCGTTTTATACTTTCTTCACTGACTTGAATTTTGTAGCAAGATGTTAACCCTGAAACCCATTTTCACCCCAGTGAAAATGTAATTCCTTCTTCTGTTATTTTTGCAATGCTTATACTGTAGCTTAAAGACTCATTTGGGGTTAAACCCCTATAGACCCTATTGCCTTTAGATACTGGACAAATACCTCTGAACAGAACCCCCTGCCACATTTACAGACATTTACAGACATAGGTGTTGTCTAAATTGGTAGCCATTTCCTGACAAGAATGGTGAAAGTAAAAGCTTTAGCTAAGAATAAAAGGAATTTCTCAGCACCTTATGTTTTTTGTGGGGTTTTGTTTTGTTTTGTTTTTTGGTTGGTTGGGTTTGTTTTTTTTTAACTCACAGCAATTTTCAGCCTATTTTTAATGACACAGTTCATTAACTAGCTCCTTTAAAAATATCACTTGAGAGTAGTATAAAATATCTTTTGGATTAGTTGCTTTGCTGCCAGGAAGTAGGATGGTTAAGTACAGCCAAAGCATGCCCCAAGTTCCTAACCGATCCACAGGAGTAATGAAGGCTTGGCGCACAACACAATGCTCATTGCATTACCTGATGAAGGTCTCTAAACTTTTCTGAAGTCTTCCCATGGTAAGCAGCCATCTATCCTGTGTTATTACCTACTTCTTACCTGCTACTAATTTTTCCTTTGGGAGAGGAAGCTGTCTGGCTGACAAAATAATGCAGTCCTCTCAGTTTTGATTTCAGTGGAGAAATGAGCTGGCTAAAATATTTTCCCATTAATATGTACTTGAAATAACTCAAAGAATTTGCTTTTAATTGCTCCCTAATAATAGTTTTGTATGACGTGTATTTGAAAACACTTTTCTCAGGTTTCTCCTTAATTGCAGCATTAGCTTTTTCCTCACAGTATAACCACATGAAACAAGAACAAATGCTGGATTCTGCACCTGCGGCAGTGTAATCCTGGATGCCTGGATGTAGGTATAGATTAGGGGACAAGAAACTGGAGTGCAGCCCTGCAGAAAGGGATCTGGGGGTTTTGGTTGATGGAAAGTTCAATATGAGCCAACGATGTGCCCTGGCAGCCAAGAGGGCCAACCCTTTCCTGGGGTGCATTAAGCAAAGTATAGCTACCAGTTGAAGGAAGTGATTGTCCCACTATACCTCAGCATTGATGCAACCTCAACTGGAGTACTCTGTGCAGTTTTGAGGTCCATAACATAAGCAGGATATAAAAACAGAATGTGTCCAAAAGCGGGCAATAAAGATGGTGAAAGGAGGGCATGACTTACAAGGAGTGGGTGAGGATACTGGGTTTGTTCAGCTTAGAGGAGACTGAAGGATGACCTCATTGCTGTCTACAACTTCCTCATGATGGGGAGAAGAGGTGGAGGTGCTGGTCTCTGGTGTCTGGTGATAGGACATGAAGGAATGGCTTAAAGCTGCATTGGGGAAGTTCAGATTGAATATTAGAAAAAAAGGTTTTACTGAGGATGGTCAAGCATGGAACATGGAACATGTTCCCTGGGGATGGAACAAGATCCCCAGGGAAGTGGTCATGACCCCAAGCCTGTCAGTGTTCAAGAAGTGTTTGGACAACACTCTTAGATATATGGTTTAATTTTTAGTTTGCCCTGTGTGGAGTCAGGAGTTGGACTTGGTGATCCTCGTGGGTCTCTTCTAGCTCAGGATATTCTGTGGTTCTGTGATTCTAATACAATGGTAAACCTATCCTTTAAACCCTTCAGAAGGGACTTCACCCTATTCTGAGTATTTTTCTTACACTTTTGCTTGATTATATAGTTAAAACAGAAATTGTAATTTAATTAAACCTTACTTGGTTACAATTTTTTAGTCTCTCTAAAAATGACAACAGTGCGCAGGAAAATGTTTAATCCTAAATACATTTTAGCTGCTCTTAAATCCAAGATGTATTTCACCTTTCAAGAGACATAAATTCACAGCAAAATACAACAATAGTCTGAAGATAGCTTAACTAATATTTACAGCCTTTTGTGTATATATGTATTTCTTTGTCTTTAAGTAGTACAGTTACTGTTTTCTGCAAACTGTTGTGTACAGTCCCAGGGAATATAAAAGTCTTTTTTCTAGAATATGATATCCTGTGAAAAGTTACAGCAACCTCATGGACAAGTAGAAACAAGTCATTTATACTAATTACTGAGTTACCCCCTGATTTACATAATTTTGGAAATTGGTAAGTAAACGCATACAGCAAAGCCTCTGAAAATGAAAATGAGAATAAAGCAATACAAAATGTACTTTTTCAACTTTAATTTAGATTTACTTGTAAGAAATACTTTTGTGTTTATTACTGCTTATAGTATTTCCACATAAACTTAATTTACAGTGAAGTTTGTTCTAGTAATTAACATAAACCTTATACACTGAAGAACAAACTAATGTAATTCAAGTTTGGAATATAAAAACCTATATAAATGTGAAGATAAATATTTTCTAATTTATAACATATTTTGCAAATTATATCTTCTCTACCCATTTCAGTAAGAACTTTTAACTCTCTCCTATTTTAAAAACATTTGTAAACTATCTAACTCTACTTTAGAAACAGAGTTTTCTGAAATATAAATTTTATTATACATATAGCTATAGCCACAGGTCTTTAAAATTTGCATAGTTCCACTGAAATCTCTGTAACATTAAGCAGCTGAGAAACTGGGCCCTTGAAGTCCCTTAAAATTAGTCTATAATTAATGAAAATGTCACCAATTAGATTAATCCAAAGCAGCTCCTGTTCCATTTCAAAAACAGCTGTTTGTATAACAAAAGATACAGAAGTGTAAATCCTGAAAGTTCAGTGGAAGGCAAATGCTGGGATATATTAACAGTTTATGGATAAAACTAGCATTTACATTACAAGTCAGCATGTGAAGTCCTTTGAAGTCAACAAATTAAATCCTTGTAGCATCAAAGTCAAACTATGTTCACAAAGAAAAGATAATTATGTGAAAGATTTTTAATTAGATATGAAAGCACAGAGAAAGAGAGGGAAGAGTGACAAGTCAATTCTTTTTCAAACTTGCTTTAATTTACGCTGTTGGTCATGTACCTTTAGCTGTGTCCAGGTTCTCTTTCAAGTGAGTCTCCAAAGGCAAGAGGAAAAATGGCTTTATTGTACGTAATTCATGCTTGCTTGGATAAAGCTGAATATAGTTTGCCTGCTATAGATATTCTTTTTTAATTCTAGGGAGCATATTTTCTTTATTGTCAGTTTTTCCCTCCACACTTGCATGACTGGGCTTGGCTTGGGGAAGACAAAAATCATGCTACCTTTGTGTGTCATCTCTTTCTTCTTTCTCACTGTTGTTAATACTTTATCGTGCTTCTGAAGATGAGATATCATTGCAGTCATTGTGATTTTACCATTCTAGACAGTTTGTTTACTCCCACTGGGTATTTTTTAACTTATCTCTTTAAAGAAAGGTCTTTCTTTTCACTAACATCAGGCAGAAGAGACAGCTAAGAACGGTCCATAACACTGAATGCTCAAGTCCCTGGTTTCAGCTAAGTGTCTCAGGAAAGGCAGAAATTTATCTGTTAATTTTAACTTGATTTAGCTTCATTGCTTTTCTAGTTACTATAACTATATATAACTATATTACTATATGTTACTATAACTGCTATATTCACATTTAATGTAATTATGTTTTTCTAAAGGATGGTAATCTTGCCACAGCAGCATTTTGGTATTTCAGCACTTCCCCACTACAAAAAATATACCATTTACTTTCAAGAGCAGAATTTGCTTGAATAGTCAGATAAACTTGCACACAACAGAGAATTCGGAGCATAACAAATAGCTTAAAACATCTTTATTACCCCTCAGCCTCAGTGACATTACTATGAAAGCAAGGTCTGCATTTTATCTCTCTTCTCATAGTTTTCTTTCCTTATTATTTGGATTTATATTAAACATACCTTTTATAGTAAAATTGTGACCTATAACCTACCACTTTTCTAGCAATGCCTTTTTTGAAAATCACTTTCATATATGTCATTCTAATTCAGAAGAAGGTGGTTGCTAGAAAGCCGAAAAATACACTTCACTTTTGCCTTTCTTGTGTATATTAGATGAATATGATGGTATGAACATACTAAAACTGAGTATGGAATAAATGCTATTGAACTCATGGGAGACTTGTAACTTTACTTCATCGGTATGAAGGACTTCTTTATTGATATAAAAGTACTGTGTTGGATGCTTGAGAACTGAACTGTAATTTGGGTGAAAACTGTATTCTACTACTTCTTTTTACAAAGTTATCGGAGTAATTTAACAGTGTATTTCTCCCCTGTTGCTTGCAGTTGCAATAATCTTTCAGGATATAAAAGCATTTATTAATTAATGGAATAATTTATGTTTAAAATATTGGATCATTTGAGTTATCCGTCTCAAGTAAAGATCATGGACTCCTGTAGTTAAACTCTTGGAGCTACTAAAACAAAATGAAAGTTTCAATCAAGTTCTGTTTTCCTGCAGAAGAAGGGAAGAGTGAAGATAGTTTTTAACCTGCTGCTCATCTGGAGATTATGCCATCTTAAAACTTTTTAGTTCTTTTTGATTCTGAATTCCTGGGCAAATTCTAAAGATTAAAAAAAAAGAAGGAAGTTGAAGTATCTGTTGATAAAGATGCTCTAATTAACTGTGGTTCCAGAGAAAGTGTCCAATGAAATTAAGATTACTTCAAACTGTTTTTTAGAAAAGGCTAACTGTGTTTTACAGACTCTTCTAGAGAGAGCCAAATGATTTCTCATCTTCAGTGACACTATTCTCCAGTTCTGGTTTTTCAGGGAAAACACACAGAATCCACGCAGCTGACCCTCTTCAGCTTCACATCAGTGGTTATAATCACATATAATTGCTTTACGTAGAAGAGCTCCTCAGAGGATGCTATTCAAGTGCTGCCTCTATCTGCATTATATTTAAGTGTAGATATTACTGTTATATAGCAAGGAGGGTACTGCACAAGGTTTTGGTATTTCTCTAGAGGGTTTCAGAGTTTTGCCTGAGTAATGTATAAATAGAAAAGAGTTAAAAAGAATCAGTGTTCTCAGCCTACTATGAAATCCCTGTTACAGTGTCTTAACTATTTAATTTGGAATTCTGTAGGTATAATGAATTTCTCAGGGAATCAGTTTTCAAAGACCATTTTAGTTATTGATAGCTAGATAACTATACATTTAGATCAATTGAATACATTAAACATGAACTTTAATTTTATTCTTTTTTTATATCTGTCTGTGTGGGAAAAACAAAATAAAAAGCTTTCATCTGAATGATGTTCTGTGTCATAACATTTCAGTGTCTCCCATACACTTCTTGGAATGTTATGATGAAACCTGGATGCTCTATGTGAATATCAACAGTTGTTTTAGAATATTTGTGTCTGATATAAAATTACAAAATTACATTTTTTATCTACATATTGGTTTAATATTGCATGTATGACTCAGATGTTTAGAAAGACTAGTAAATAAAGTAAAATTCTTTCCCTTTCAATGGTTCATCGCCCATCAGACTGACTTCAAATTATTTGCTTCTGATTATGAGTCTAACATGTATATATTAATGCTTATTACTTACAGCTTTGGAAGATTCTGTTTTACTCCTAATTCAAAAATCTGTGAGATTGAACAACTGTTGTGATCCTGTTAGAAATTAGATTTCTACTTTTTTCTTGGTTTGTTTTGGTTTTTCTTTTACATTGATGCTAGTATTATTAGCTACATCAGTAAGTTATTTACAGAACTGCAGTACAACAGGGCTGATAAGATTTTTTTTGTCTCTTCTTTGGCTGGACATCTGGTGGCCATTAACAACCAAACATTATGATGGATTATTCATCTGTGCTGATATTGCACAAAGGATTTTGCCACCTGTTCGATTTTTATTCACTGCTTTAAATATGTATCTAGAAGGGGAGTTTTTAATACTTTTGAGTTAAATGCAAAA
>NW_008824044.1:56499-57718 GCF_000699105.1 Pygoscelis adeliae | reverse complement strand
AGACCTCATAAAACATACTAAATCCCACAATTTTGAATCTCATGAAGTTTCTTTCTTCAATTAAAGTTTGCTTGCAGTTATTTGGAACTGAATATTTGTTTACAGACATTGAATAGTGTGCTGAGCAAGTCTCTGTCTCAGAAAGTATAGCTGAAATTTTCCCCTCTGATATCTAAGGCTTGCATTTTTAGAATACGAGGGATCCCCCACCCTGGCCCTACTATTGCTGATCTACAAGGTGGCACTGGTTATCCCCCATTAATCTGAGATCATGATTACAGACACTCTGACGATAATGAACGGATAAACCCACTACCAAACTTTAAGGAAATGTGGTTAGAGTGCCAATCTCTCTATGTCACCTATACACCAAATGGAACAAGAGGAAGTCTTCTAAAACATGATTCAGGAATTTATAATGGAAATCTATTCTACATAGCTCAAGTAAAGAAATGTCATAAATTTCAAGGATCCAGTGAAATTTGGTATTGCATCTAAAATAATGCTGAAATTTCTTAAGTAGTTAATAGACGTGAATGCCTTTGAAAACTTCCAGAAGGAGAACATGCCCAACTCTCTTTAGATTTCTAAATTAAAGGGCTAATCATACAGAAGATAATGTTCCTTCCTGATCAATGTTAATCAAGAAAAGCTAGAAGTGGTTTCAAATGTACAAAGTCTAAAAGTTTAAAACCTACAAAGTCTAAAGGAGATGAGACACTTGATATCTTGTGCACAAAAATAAGGTGGTGTTGGTCTGTTTAAAGTTGTGGTCATTCTGATGTGCTCAACATCAGAAAGACTAATGGTTTGGGAGAGGGTAGGTCATGACATCTTTTGGTAAAAGGGAACAATATTTTGCATGTTGTGAATAACAATAGAGCATGTGATACTTTTTATCAATTAAACAAACATTACCTGTCAGTGATTATCCCACAGTTGTAAATATGTTTGTTTATGTGTGGAATCCTGAGATAGATGAAGGCATTTCCTAGATATTTAAAAACTAACAAACATCCCTGACCTCCCCAAACTCTGGAATAACTGTAATTTCAGAAGCCTACAAGTTTTACATTAAGCTCTCATTTTAATTAAATATACATCTTAATAAATTTACTCTTAGATTGTCTTTTTGCTATAACGTAAGGGGTAAGGACAATAAAAATCTCAGATACATAATTTCACTTGGGTTTTGGGGTATGTTTTCCCTGCATGCTTA
>NW_008824044.1:46969-56457 GCF_000699105.1 Pygoscelis adeliae | reverse complement strand
CACTCTTTCTTGTAGAGAAGTGACCAAAAACCTTAGAGCTTATGGCAGTTAGGATGTCTATTAACCATTTTAGAAACTCTAATTTTCATTTAAATATATATATGTATATAAAAAATAATACTACTGAATATTTTATGCCATCTGAAAAAAAGTAACCTTACTCTATTATGTCACCTATACAATGTAAGTGACATTTGAAGATTAGAATGGTTTCAGATGTTTTAAATTTGAATGTTTTCTTCCCTCCTTGGTTATATTCTCTGCTACTTATATTCATAGGAACAAATAGGTCAAAAAGGGAAAAGAGGTATTGTAGATCATCTAGTCCAAACTTGTCTAATTTCAAAGTTAAATTAGGATGCTCAAGGCCATAGCTACACAATAAGTCATTCCAAGGTTACATTTTTTTGATGTTTTTATGTATTAAATAAAAACCTTACAATGTATTATGAACTTTGCAAAAACCTGTTTGCTGTTTTAAAAGAATGAAGAAGGCTTGTTGGCTTCCTAAGATTTCTTTTATTTTTATTTTTTTCTCTAATTGATTTCACAATCCCACTAAATAAACAAAAGAATTATTGATTTATGAAGACAGAACCATACTGTTATGACAAAACCCAGAGTAATCTCTTGATATCAACATTCTAAAATAAATGATAGTTCACATAACAAAGTCCCTAAGAAGTGTAGTTCACCAAGCTAGACCAAATTTGGTTAACTCAGTCTAATGTACAATAGGAATGTATCTTATTTCTTCCATCACAGATAAAAATCATCATCTGAAGTTGGTTAAAATTGGAAGACAGCTGTGTCAGTGCAGATCTAAAAATAGTAGAATATTCTTTAATCAAAGAATGAGATAGAGAAGTGACTACAAGAAATATAGGTACAAAGTCTTCCTCTCCACCAACAGAGACATTTTATTTCTCTCAAGTGATTTTCACATAGTTGTTTATGTGCAGAATTACCTGCAGAATGTTATTTTTTTGCCTCAAATACAATCTCTTCACCAGCTTCTACCACAGAACAGACTTTCTATCTTTGTGTCTGGCATCCAAAAAAATTTGTTTTCATGCTGTCACACTGTCCTTCAAACAGTTCTGTTAGCATACTAATAGGGCTCCTTAGGTGTTTTCTCCCACTTCCTGGAACCTATGCTAAATCAGATATGGTATCCATTTCTGGGGGAAAAAAAAGTTTCTCTGATCTTGTTTAACCTTTGAAATTTTAAATGCTACTTCAGAATCATATGATTACTGCTTGGTAAAAAAGATCAGTAGAACTTAAAGAGTTGCCTTGCATATATTGCAGAATTCACATGGATGGCTGTACCACTCCCTGTTTTCATTTTCTTCCACATAATTAACAGGAAATAGGGGAACAGCTCCATTCACTCCACAGCACTGCATGAAACAAAATATTTTAAATTGGTAGCCAGTCATCTACATTTCAAAGTATTCTGAAATCTAAATCTGGTTTTAGATTTAATTTTCTCTTCTCAGCAACCTACAGAGAGAGCTATCTATTTATGTAATCTGAGAACACAGGGATCTCACAAGGTATTCAAAGTTGGATCATTGCATGAACAATACCCAGTTTTGCTCTTTCTAGAACAAAAAAATAAAAGATATTTTTACTTGAAATAATGCTTAATTAACTTGCAAGTGAAATGAAATATGAAGGAGCAAACTAAGACATCAAACAAACATTTTTCTTTGAGGTGACTTAATACTAAGTTATATCAGTTTTTGATATCTGAAAAAAGATGGTATTCTTAAGGAAAGATAGCACAAGATTTTTCTTTTAAAAAGTCATCTTATGACTGTGGGAACAATAGATGTGATTTTTAATATTACGACTTAACTGGAAGGGGTAATTCATTGCATAACACCTGAACTTGTTTTCCCAGAAGTTGGATTTATACTGCCGTACGTACAATAACATGAATGTGGTCATTCTGCAGATACGGTGTCCAGAATCTACCCTCAGTAACAGCTACTTTAATGGATAACACTGGCACGGGCATGTTCTTATCTGAGGTCACAGACTGGCCCATGATTTTCAAATCCATGCTACTGATTTTGTGATTATTTGTATTTGAGTATCTTAATTCACTTTAGCAGTCATACTGAATTAATTGGGCTCTCTGTGAACAAAATCACTACATGTACTTTTTTTTCTGAATTGGTTTATATTTATTATTGTTGTCAATTTATAGTTAATATTAAATTTTCTAATCTGTTCTGGACTCAGAAGGCTGAGTATGATGGCTTAGCTCATATATTCCTTGCAAGGATTTAAACTCTGAACAGGGAAAAGAATCAGTGTGGACTTCACTTGGAAAAATATGAACTTCAGGAATGAAACCCTGCAGATTTCACTAGCTTTAACCTGGATTCCATCCAAGATCTTGTGAGTTCCCATGTGGTGAGTTTGGATGATAAAAGGACAGGCTGTATGAGACTGTGCTTCTTATTACAATGCAACATCGATTCAGTGTCCCTAACATTTTAGAAATAGGTGAACGCTACCTAGGTGGCAGAATAACTTAATGAAAAGTTATTTCAAGGTATTTTGTAACTATAAATATAATTTCGTGATAGGCAAATTTCAATTCTTCTGCATGTGCAGAACCCAATTAATTTATCACGTGTATGTGCACATTATCCAGGACGTGGAGGACATTAATACCTCATGTTAAAGAGGACCTCACATTTAATCTTATCTAAAGCTTTATTATCTAAAGTCCACCATATCTCTGTCTGATAATACTCTAGCAATTTTTCTTTGATTTTGCTTTGGTTTTTTGGCATTGTCTACTGTCTTGTTAAAACAACACTATCAGAAAAAGTAATAAAATATTTTGGATGTAATAGACATAATGGATAATTTTAAGCTTGTGTGAGACATTTGAATTATCGATACATCAAACATTATTCTGAGCTTCAGAGACATTAGCAAAGATGCAGGAACATTCATTCCCTCCCAGTAGGAGACAGGCCACAGTCATTGTCCATTTGAAAATAAAGCATGTGTACCTGAAGTAACAATTAACCACAGCTTTAAGGACACACATTTTGGTAAAATTGCTTTGACTTTTCCTCAAAAATTAACTTCTAGCATCTGCTTAAAAATGTGCTTAGCTGAAGCATGAAAGTAGTTCTTTTTCTGACATCAAAATTAAGTTTATTCGTAAGTATGTGGCAGAAGTAATGAAAATACAGAAAGAGTTGACTCACTTGAGTATTCCTCAAGATATTAGAGGAATAGTGTCATGAATAAGGTTACTTACAAGTGCCTGAAGTATTGGACTTGTTGTTTGTATCTCTTACACTCCCAAATAAGAGAGAAAATACTTAGAAAAATAAAGAAATATGATGCTAAAATTATTTTTAAAAGTAAGTTGGGACATTCAAGGACACTTATTTTCTCAGAGACAATTTTTACTTCCTTAAAGTACCCCTCAAAAAACAGATATTATCTTGCCAGTCCCCTTTATATTTTTACATAGTTCCTTGCACAGTAACGTTCTGACCATCAAAAAAGATAATTTTTCAAAAATATGGTTAGTTGACACAAGGTTAATTCTCACATAAATCTAAATGCAACCAATAACATTTCCATGTGGGGCTGACTGAATTCTGCTTTCACTGTAGGTACACAAGTGAAGTACTTAAAATATATTATGCATCCTGAATAACTTTATCAGGAAGATGGTTTGTATTGGTTTGATTTGGTTTTCAGATTCCTCAGAAGAAGACAACATTTTTTTTTAAGACATACAACTTTATTTGCATTTTGTAATTGCATTGGTATTTATTTTCCCAAAGGACTACAGCAGAATCTTACTTGGTGTATATAGTACCATCTGTAGTACTTACCTGGTACATATAGTACTGATAGGTGTATAAAATATATGGTGGATAGGAAGAAGGATTATATTTAGGCAGTAGAGTGATTGAATGATATTTTCCAGAAATCCTGAATGAAAATTGTCAAATGTTGGTCTCAGATTCAGCGCACTTGCTCAGTTAAAAGTTTAAAAAGGTACCTTATTTAGGAACCTTATACTGTTTTTAAAGCTGATGGAAAATCTCAAATTCTTTCACTGCAGAAATCAAACACCTAGGCTGATGTTTAATATTAACTAGAATGCTATGTTTCAGAGTGTTCAGCATCCAGCATCTCCCATGTAATTAGTACAAAATTCAACAACTCAAAATGACACATGAAAGAAGGATCTGTTCTTTACCATTGATCTTTTTAAAATTTAATAGTACCTTTACAGGTAGGGAGTGTTTATTAAAACCTTCTTTGGCTCCATGTACCCCTCTGCCCCTTCAGTTTCTGGGATGAAAGTATCTAAAACATAAATTCATGCTCTACCTCTTCAGACATTAGCACGCCTCTTCCTTTAAATGCTGTTGAGACTTGCTGAGACTTGTTGATGACAGATACAAATAAACATTGGATAAAAGCACAGGAAGTTTCCTGTTATAGTTTTATCCACAGGGAGACAAAGCATCTAGATTAAGTTTCTGATCCAAACTACCATCCCCATGGGCCACTTTCTCCATTGACTATCTGAAAGCCTCCTTTGCTTTATATTAGCTTGTCAATACAGCTCCTCACTCCAGGACTGTTAAACCTGGTAAACACCACCTAAAAGGGTGGACAACTTTAAGAGAGGAGTTGACCTGCTGCAGAGGTTTAGGAGGAGACTGTAGTTCATTCCTCATATGAAGACCAACTACCATGCTCTCATGGAATAACTTTGAAGCAAGTGTACTTTAGATTTCTGAAGAGCTTTTCCTCTTCCTGTGCTCCCTTTCACAGGTACAGTGAGGGTTTAGAAAGTTGGAAACAGAACAGGAAGTTCTGATTATTAATCTTCTATTTTTTCTGTGATTGCAGCTTTTTTTTAGTTTAGTGGATTTAAGCACTGGAAGGGGCAGATTTTATAGGAGCTATCTTTGCTTAAAACTTTCATGACTTAAACTAGCATATTTTTGTGGTTCTTGTTTGCAAAAGTTGCTTATCACTGCAAGCTTTTCATCCACTAAACAAATCAATTTATTTCTGCTTTCATAACAGTACATTACCAATACCAGACTGTGTCTCTGCCATTTGCTATTTTGAAAATTAGTTTAGAAATACCTGTGGTGTTTCTTAGTGAAATTGTTGTCAATAAAAGAGTTAGCAGTGGTGACATTTAGATATTTATAAAACCCACTGCCTTTCAGTAAGATGAGATTATAGTCAAAAGAAACTCCTGTGTATTAAACACAATGTGCAGCTGATCAGTTATGTGCTAAAATGTCCCATTACTTCATAATATATTCTTTGTTAGTAGGGTGTCCTGGTTTCAGCAGGGATAGAGTTAATTTCCTTCCTAGTAGCTGGTACAGTGCTGTGGTTTGGATTTAGGATGAGAACAAAGTTGATAACACACCGATGTTTTAGTTGTTGCTAGGTAGTGCTTACACTAGCCAAGGACTTTTCAGCTTCCCATGCTCTACCGACTGAGAAGGCTGGAGGTGCACAAGAAGCTGGGAGGGGACACAGCCAGGACAGCTGACCCAAGCTGGCCAAAGGGATATTCCATACCATGGGACATCACACTCAGCATATAAAGCTAGGGGAAGAAGAAGGAGGTGTGTGTGTGTGGGACGTGTGGAGTGATGGCGTTTGTCTTCCCAAGTAACCGTTACGCGTGATGGAGCCCTGCTTTCCTGGAGATGGCTGAACACCTGCCTGCCCATGGGAAGCAGTGAATGAATTCCTTGTTTTGCTTTGCTTGCGTGCGCGGCTTTTGCTTTACCTATTAAACTGTTTTTATCTCAACCCACGAGTTTTCTCACTTTTACTCTTCTGATTCTCTCCCCAAAACCACTGGGGGGGAGTGAGCGAGCGGCTGTGTGGTGCTTAGTTGCTGGCTGAGGTTAAACCACAACATAGGGTTTGTGTTGCAAATCTATGACTAGCTGCCAAAACATTTCATTAGCTAAATGAACCATGATAGAAAGTAGATGACCTGCATGTATTGGTAATCATTTATGTAGTTTGAAGTGAGGCATGTTCTTGAATCACCACTTTGTTACGTGAGTTTTCCTTATCACTCCTGATCATTCTGAAAGCAGCTGAAAAATGTAGCATTCTTGGTAATAGCCTGGTTACTTTCAGCATTGAGGACATCAATTAGGGCTCCACTTCTATTGAGAAGGGGTGGGATGAGCATGGGGTTCTGTGGTAACTCTGTTTTGAGCATTTTATTCCCTGCTCTGGAGGCTGCACTCAGAAACAGATCAACTCCCAATCTGTGAGGTGTAAAGATGAAGCTCTCTGGCCCTCAGTAGATGCAGTGGATAATCTGCCCTATCAAATCATTTAAGCATAGCTTATGTTATTTTTCCCAAATATATGAAAGTCTAGGGCTGAGCAGGAGCAGGGGACAGGAACCCAATAAAGTCACAGTCACAGCTGCAGTAGTAACCCCAGAGGAAGAATCAATAGGAAAATGATCAATATTGAATAGCAAAGATGACAGGGCATCTACATAATTGTATACATTGAGATTTAGCTAATGCTTTACCATCTTAATCTATGGCAGTGCAAACGTTTGCTAGTCTTCTGTTGTCAGTGTAAAAGGGTGTAGTTCATTGACGCACCTTGTTCAGATTTGAAAGATACCATTGCAGTCTACTTTCTTCTGTCTTACTAAATTCTCAGGTGTGGCATTACCTTCATAAAAAGTGTATGTAGACAAGATTAAAGTACCACAGAGGCGTTTACTTTCCCCTCTTGGCTGATGGAAAACTTACAGTTTTAATAGATGCTTACCATGCAAAAATTTATGATAAAGTTTATGATTTGCTCTTGATTGTATTTCTAACTAATATAACAGGAATTATTCCCAGGTTGATGTTTGTTTCTTATATGACCATGTCTATTATATTTAAATGTATGCAAGTGGTTTAAAGTCTGTATTTGAATTTTTCAGGTACTTTCTACAGACATCTGTTTTCAGTTCCTTACAGTTTTGTTAAAGTTTAATTAATTTAAGTAGACATTTTCAAATATGCGGAAACTTTCAAGGAATAGTTCAGATTAAAAAACAATTGACATTTCTGAGAACCAGGTTAGGGAAAAAATATTCTTGTATCCATGTTGGAAAAAATGAGTTCAGTTTTACATTGAAAAGCTTTTATTATTTTTTTAACTTAAAATTAAATAGCATATTAATAGCAGTAATGTGATTTACCCAACTTCAGTCACATTATAAAAGATACAAAAACTATTTGTTGCCCACACAGAGATTTCTTATATCTTAGCTAAGCGACAAGAAAAAATAATTTTGTAAGTGTTGATAGGACTGTAGAAGACACGCATGCTATTTCCAGGCCTTTCTCTTCCTGCCTTTTTTCCCAGTTGTTCCTCTAGGCTGTTATTGTCCATGTTTGGGAGTAAAAGAGCTGAAAAGAACTGGGAAGAGTAAAAGAGCTGAAAAGAATTGGCAAGCTGAAAAGAATTGAGAAGGAGTTGCATCTGTCTTCAGTTTTCGTTACATCTGCTGTTGGTAGCTAGTGAGCATAGAGAATAAGAGAAAGGATGTGATGGGAAAGGTGAGGAAGGAGTAATGGACAGATTTGGAGGGAACAAGAGGAAAAAGTTGCAAGGACAAGAGTTGGGAAGTAAGCGAGGGTAAATGGTGGAGCACAATATAAATCAGGACGAGGCTGAGAACTGACAAGACCAAAAGGCAAGAAGAAGAGGAGCATGGGGTGGGAGTGTAGAAGGTAGTCAGTAAGCATGCTGTGTAAGGGCAGAAGCTAGAGACAGAACAGGGAGAAAGGGCAACATAAGAAGCTATGGGATAGGCTGAATGATTGCTGATCACTGCAGAAAATTCTCCTTCAAAACCTAGAAGTGAATGCAAGACTGCTGATATTTACGCTTTGCTGCTACTAGCACATATTTGTGAAGTTAAATGATGAGATTTATGTCCCACTCCATTTTATGGGAGAGTCCATGGAAAGGCAAAAGCCTACTGCTGCTGCTAGTTATTATTTTAACTTGACTGAGTTCCAGGCTGTAGAAGCAAAAGTTTCAAAGGCTGACGACTGTGTACAACTGTTTTGCTTTTTTTTTTTTTTTTTTTTTTTTTAAGCATTAGGAAACTACACTGGAATGAAATAAGTTAAGAGCTAGGCAATATTAGAGACACACTAATTTAGTAAATCTGGTTTTGAAAATCAAAAATTGCTTAAAAAAGATCACCTGTGAATTTAGCTTTATTTGCTCAAGACTGTCTGTAAGATAGTTTCCGTAATAAATATAACTTTTTTTTTTTTTTTTTTTTTACGAATATTCTTGTGTAGTTCAGGACCCAACATGAAATATTTTGGGACTAAATTCAGGTATGTAGTGAAAGAGGCTATTTTATGACCTATGTTCAGTTGCGGTAGAAGTGTATATTATGTAATACATTATGTATTATTAAGCATATTTTATACGACTGAAGAAACAGAAAGTCTGGTCTCATGGTTAAACTTTGATTTTGTTTCTTCTTTCCGTGCAGGATTCCTGTAGGTGGCTGCTTGGTTCATGTGAAACAAACTTTTTGGAATTCGCCGCCGCCCATTTTCTGGGTTTTCAACAGGAGATGCCTACACACATTTTGTGAAACTGTTATGTTAGTGCAGCTGCATAGGAAATAATGTGCAAGTGCCAAGTTCTCTGAAATATCGAGTCCTAGGCATTTCCAACTAAGTACTGCAAATTCTTGGATATTTTAAATTATTTTGTTCTTAATTTCTTTTTGACTCAGTTTCTTATTTATAAAGTCAGGGATTTACCTCACTGATATACTGTAAAGAGAAATATATTAATGCTTGTAAAATGGTTAGTTTCTATGGTGAGAGTACAGGAGAAATATGTGTGAAGAAATTAATAATTTAATGTTCAGCTCAGGGTTTAAATTATATCTAATTAGTCTGGAGATACATATTATACTAGGGCAAAAATAATATTGAATGATGGAAGAAAAATAACAGGTGTGAAAAATATCATATCAGGCTACAGTTTCAAATTATATCAAAACACATGAATGTAAGAATTCTAGCCACATCAATTCTGACAAGTCTTAACCAAATTGAATTTTGAACCTTAGATCATTTTTTACCTTTTTTTTGCTATTATTCTTAGTATTACTGTAAAATACAGATTCCTATTTTGGCCATTCAGAATCATGGAGGCTGAGATTTCTGTCTCTTGCAGTTCCTATGACAACACACCCAGCTCACTGTTTCTGTCTTTTTCTAATATAGTCAGCAGGTCCTTTTTCTTCCTTTTCTGGTTTACTCATTTCTCAGTAAAATCAGTTGACACGTACAGATAACTAGCAGAGATTGCTCACTTAAACCTAGACCTCATAGCATCAATTACAAATACTCATTGATATAGCTGCAACTGTTCATTTCAGTGCCATG
>NW_008824044.1:25268-46952 GCF_000699105.1 Pygoscelis adeliae | reverse complement strand
AGTATACAACCGCCCTGTTATAGAAAATACGCTGCCTGGGTCACTTCTGACCAGTGGAGCAGTAGATGCATTGACTCAATGGATACTAGGTTATTTGTTGCTTCTCTAAAAAATTAGGGTTACTCAGTTATGGCCAGCTGATATTTCGGAGTTGAAATCTCAGCTGAATTTACTATTCTCAATATGAGACATTAGGAATGATAACACCTGTCATGATAAAACAATCATTAAGTAAATAACATTAGAATGACAGTCTCTTAGCAGCAGAGAAACACATTATAAAAAACCCTCACATATCAATAGGGCCTCTGTAATTGATTTTTCCAGGGAAGGTATAGAGATAGTTCACCTATAATCTTCTTATAGCAAAACAATGTTTTCTTTGCAATAAAAATAGCTGTACTGCAAAAAAAATGGCATTATAGCATCCTGGCATGCATTTTTGAAATTTCTCTCTCTGTCTCATTTCCGGGGTTCGAGGTCTATGTCTATAGTGGAATAAACTGTGTAACATAATTAACAGAAGCTGGCATTTGGTTTTGCAATAGAAAATATCATGAAAAATGTTAAGTTGTTCTACTTTGACTGTGCTGAATTTTTCAGAATACGGGCCAGAAGAAAGTAATGACTCTCTGCTCAGAATACATATTTACCCATGAGGATCTTTTCTCTACAAGATCTACATGAAGCAATCGTATCTCACTCCAGCCTTGTATATATTTATGTCTCCTAGACATGCCATTCGTTTGCAAGTGAATATCACCTAGTGGATGCACAAATCTTTGCACCTCAGTTTTAAGAGCTTCTCCCTCCTTTTTTCAGGAACAATGCAGGTTTTTCTCAAAAGTTAGTGGGACCTAAAGTCCATTTCTAGCTTGGTCTCTTAAAGTAAAACTTTTGCTAAAATGCTGTATAAAGAACACTTTCTGATGAACACCGAATGGACCTAATCCTGTGAGTCACCATCCTGAAAGCCTTATTCACTGACAAATCATTTTTTGAGTCCAGCAAGTTGTTTCAGGTCCATGAAGCTTCTCTTTGCTTCCTACCCCAGCTGCGTCAGTACCTTGCCACACTCAAACTTTTCCCCATCTTCTCACTGCTACCAATCCTTTAGTCTTTTTCCTCCTTTGCATTTTTTTGTCAGTACTTCTTCCACCAGAAACTAGATGAAAACCCTAAAAAAAGAAAAAAAAACAACATAAAAAACTCAGGACTTCGAGATCTATTACCATTACCCTTTTTCTTCCTTTTCCTTTGTTTTCCTGTAGTGAACATACTACAAATTTTTTTTCCTAGGTAGCCTGCAACACAACTTTGGTGTCTCATAACTATTTTTTATTTGATGCATCAAGCCTTTATTTTCATTTTTGCTACTGAATTCTGTGTTAACTGGTTTGGGGAGAAAATGAAAACTGAGTAGGTATTTGCCATCTTCCAAATGGCATCACTGTAATAGGTATTGCTCTCCGATTGACAAAAGATTAGTTATAAATGTGCAGAGAAATGGAAGTTACCTTCTAATCCGAGCTATCTTTTCTCATGTTGTGTTAATGATGATATGGTGTGCTTCCTGCCACATAAAATGTATTATGGGAGTATCTTTATTTCTCACTTTTAAAAATACTACAACAGTTATCATGTTATATCTTATCTAGGCCAGAGACTACCTGTATTACTTTTTAATTTGTAGGAATTTACTTTCTCTGTTACAAATTACTTCTATGTCTGTGTGGGTTACCGGTAACATGCTGCTACACTCTCTCTCTTTAAAAAAATCTGTGAGTGCTGGTTTGAGAAAACATCTTAATTCCAGTCATCCTTGTAATTTACATATCACACATCCCCTTGTTATCTGTTATTGTCTCATCCTGGGTTATTATTAGGCTTTACCACTTTTGCCTTAGTCGTAGAATAATAGGCTGCAAATGTTTGTTGTCATTACGTCAGTTTTTGAGAAAGAAAAATATCATTTGAAATTGTTTGGTTTTACTAAATGAAAAAGAGCCACAACTAAGCTTTGACTAACTTTTTTCCATATCTGTGTTAATTTCAAAGTTATTACTAACAGAATAGTGACTTTATTTGGATATGTCAAGGTAATTATCCCTTGCTTTGGCATATTTAGTTTTCCATTGTTTTAATTGAACAGTATATAGAGGTATTTAATGTGTGCTAGAGAATGCATCATAAAAGAGCCATTACATGTTCTAACATCTGTTGATATCTAAAAATCTCATTATCTTACAGCCTTCAGGGTGGTTCCATTTCACTCTTTCTAATTCTAATATAGCCTAGAAATATTGTTTGACTGAGGTCTTTAGCTTGTTGTTTGAATTCTCTTAAATCTTCCTTAGGTACTTGAGGTTGTTATCTTTAGACATACTGCAAACAAAGCAAACTCAGTTCACTTTAGACACGGTTGCAACTGATTTTATGGCCTGTGTTGGGTTCACCTCATGATGTCTACACTTTAGAGGTACCAATCCTAGTCTTTGATATAGTCTTTGCATCCATGTTGCTCTAAGGTAGACATTTCTGGAATGTACCAACCAACATGCGTTCCACAGGGAACACACCCAAATGGTACCTATTTAATTACCGTTTCAGTTTTAACACATAATATTGTAATGAAGTGGTTAATATATGACCTATACAGAATGGAATTGCCATCTGCAATATTTATGAACCAGTCACAAGCCTTTTCCAGCCTCCTCCTTGTGCGACTGTGAAACAGCAGACTTCATGAGAGACCACATCTGATATAACACTAGCACCTCTAGTGCTCCTGACTCGTTTTGTTCATTGTGCTCAGGAAGCCATGATATGATTTTAGTTGTGTCTCATTCAAGACCGAGTTAGATGAGCCACTGCTGCATGACCAGATCCTTCATTCTGGTAGAAACAGTAATCTAGAACTTTCAGAATATGGAAATTAATTCCACAGATACAAACCAATATGTCTTCAGGTCACAATGGATTGCATTTGCAACCATGTCTGTAGGAAGGACATTTTGGATCTTGAAAAAGTGGTGATTTAAAATAAGATCACATTGGTTCATATACTTGCTATGGCCATCAGTAGATCTGGATATCTAGATGAAGAGAGAAACATTTGAGATCTTTCTGCATGCATTATTCAACAGAGGTGTACCCTATCACTGTACACTGTCTTACAATTCGTGTGTCCTAGTAGCTGGAGTGTAGCTTGGGACAAGCAAGTCCACTATAGGCAAGGTTGTGGCTTCCCCACATGTAGTTTATGGCTCCTGGATGGATGATAACAGATATAAGTAGCTGGGCCCCCAAAATGGGGATTTGTGATGTTATTACAGTGGAAAAATAACTATTTAAAATAAAAAAAGCAAAAAAAAAGTCTGTAAGACATGGCATTAACTCTGGCTTGTAAATATTTGTGCCATTATACTTCCTTATGAGAACTTGCACTTTTCGCCTTCAACAGCACAACAGGTAATTATGACATTTCTCAAAGTGAAAAGAGGGGGTTCATATCTCAGAGTACATTTACTCTATTTTAAAGTAAATCTGTGGTTTAATAGTTCCAGGTGCTTTAGTGTTCTGTATGCTTGGTTTCCCAAATACATAGTTCCCCATGATCTTTCTATCTTCTATTCTTGCGGCACCAGGTTTGGTCAACAAATACCTACTCTTTCCTTGGATTTTCTATTAAATGCATCCACAAGCAAGACGATAAAGAATGACTGAGTATCATCACTGATGTGAGATCATATGAAATTTAGATGGAATTCAACATTGGTCTAGTAATTTATATTTTCATTAAAACACTTGCACAAATGTATATTCAATATAATATATTAGAGAGAAAAAGATTCATACATTTATAAATAACATTGCAAATAATATTGCCAGATGAAAAATAAATATGCACATGAAAAGTAAGTATGCAGAAACTGGATGGTTTCCAAGGCAAAACCGGAAAGATTCTCATATGATCAGAATTTGGATATTGAAACAAAACATGAGGAAGAAAGGCTCATATTCTGTTTAAGTAGAAAACTCACAGCACAGCTGCAAACAATCATTGTGACAATAAAATTGCTGTATATCAGGAGGCTGAGAGGGGTATATCATGAAACTGTTGAATATCATACAGAATGTTTTTCATGATGTTTCCTTAACAGTAAGTATTTCCTTTGCAGAGGTGTTTTGAATGATGACGTTTCTGAAAACAAATGGATTCAGTTTTTATTTATGATCATATTTTTTAATAATTTGTAATTAACACATTTATATTTTTCTTGATTAACAAGCAGACCTAGTATATAGAAATACAGGCTTTCAAAATACATGCAATGTAGTTTAGAGGAAATTTTTACAAGCTTTAGTGTGTTTGTGAACTGCTTACTCCAGTATTGTGTAGTTGCTATTCATGCTGTATGTTTGGTCACTTAAGGCATTGTTCCCGTACTTTGCCTGGATGAGTCAATGTCTTCAAATACAATTACACTTATACACGATAACAAATGGTGTTTATATGATTCATAATTTCTGAAACCCAAAACTTTGCTGACCTACTAACATTTTCTAAAATGCCAAGAAATCACACAGAGAAGAATCATTGCCACTATAGGGAAGAGTAATTTTATGAATTATAAGGATGTTCTGAGGTGAGAGAACTGACAATTAAAGTAACTATAAAAGAACCAACAAATCCAGGAGACAAAAGGTAGATCTAGAAAAAGCAAAATATAAGCAATTGCTATTTTATAAATTTTTTTTCCTAGACTGAAAAACTTTTTATATTTTCAGTTTGGGCACTAGATTTAAAAGAATAATTAATAACACTTTTTTAGGATAAATAAACCTTAATTATGTTTCACTTCTTGTAACTTGACGGATCAACTCTTCATAAAACGACAGCAATCTGAGACTTCTGAGAGAATATATGGTAAGAAAACAGAAAACATGATCATCGTAATAACTTATCATGTTATTAGATTTTTGCTGTTGCACTGATTTGTTATTGTTCTCTGATTACAGCAGTGCAGATATTTTTTCCTTCTTAAATATCAGTCTACTGCAGGGAATTCTGGAGTTCAATGTATGTGATGAAGTGAACTTCAGATGAAGTTAATAGCAATTGCAGCAGACAGTATATTGTCAAATGTGTTCTTGTGATAAGACAAACTTTTAACAGCAGAGTTCTCTTTCCATAGATCTGAATTTAGCACTGACAAAAAGAAAACATATGCTTAAATTTAGTTGAAACTATAGAATAGAAAAGAAGCTATATTATGATGTAAAATACACAGTAGTGAATAATTTGTATTTTATTTAACTAAAGAATATTAAGCATTCTGATTCTGCTGGTTTTCTCTCTTGGACTCGACATTAAAGGTCTTTTCCAACCTAGATGATTCTATGATTCTATGATTCTGCTGGTTTTCTCTCTTAAATCAACTTAATATCAGTTGTAATCCAGCCTAACTACTTCTCATGTATATAGATAGATAGTACTGAGGGGAGCACTTCTTCTCCTTGAAACGATTTTTGTGTTTTTTTTTCATATGTGTGTGTATGTGTTTGTCTATATTTCTCTGTGGTGAATCCTATAGATTTTAAATTATGGACATTATTTTTTGAATATTTAGTAAGAGAATTAAATCTAGACTGCATACCAGAACCATCATTTCCCTTTTCCCTAGTAAAGAAGCAATCTTTCACTTTAATGATAAGCAAAACAAATGTTTCTGACCATGGATAAGAACACAACATGAATAGGATATGGAAATGCACAGGTCTCGTTATAATCTGATCACTAGTGTACACTGCTGAAATATGACCAGCAAGCCCTTGGACAGGTTGCTCTAGACCATTAACATACAGCCACACTACTAATGAATTATTCTATCCAGAAAAGCATGTGATGAATGTTAATATTGAAAATCTAACTCACAAATGTCCTTTGCTGTGAGACATTTTTTATTGCTGCATTTCATCTATGCCTCTTTCTCATGATGTTTAACATAATGTGCAACATTTCAATGTTTGGGGCCTGATTTTTTTAGGGGCAAATCAGCCCCATGGCTTGGTTGGAATGAGTTAGAGGCACCCTTTTACATGAGCTGAGCATTTGGCTTAGTGTTAACTTTGCTCAGACTGTTTGTGGAAATTTAAGAGAATTTTTCTTAATTTTATTTTCTTTAATAGAAATTTTAAAAATATAGGATCACCATGAAATTCCAGATATACTTTGTGCATTTGAAAGCCCTAATACTCTCAAAATTGTTTGTTACAGTGTACTGGGTCTGGCTGGGGTGGAGTTGATTTTCTTCATAGCAGTCCGTTTGGTGCCGTGTTTTGGATTTGTGACAATACAGTATTGATAACACACCGATGTTTTGGCTCTTGCTGAACAGTGCTTGCACAGCGTCAAGGTTTTCTTTTTTTTTTCATTTTTTCCCACTCTGTCCCACCAGTGAGCAGGCTGGAAGTGTGCCTCCAGGACAGCCAACCTGAACTGACCAAAGGGATAT
Organism: Pygoscelis adeliae; assembly: GCF_000699105.1. Lineage (NCBI taxonomy): Eukaryota > Metazoa > Chordata > Aves > Sphenisciformes > Spheniscidae > Pygoscelis > Pygoscelis adeliae. The sequence continues at coordinate 40,434 of NW_008824044.1, read as the reverse complement.
TGTATAGCATGTGATGTTGTGTTTGGTGATAAAACCTTGGGCAAAAGAAGAGGAAGCAGAGGCTTCCTCTGTGGCTATGGAGTTTGTCTTCCCAAATAACCTTTATGTGTGTTGAGGGCCTGCTCTCCAGGAAGTGGGTGGGCATCTTCCTGCCAATGTGAATAAATTCCTTATTTTGCTTTGCTTGTGTGAACAGCTTTGCTTAACTTATTAACTGTCATCTTGAAAATGTTTGCAAATTATAAAAATTACTTTATTCTTAGACATTATGCCAAGTCCTACTTTCTCTTACAGTAGAGTCAATTAATCAAATTAAATGTATGAAATGCATATCTTTGTCCATGAAGACTAGCTTTACAGGTATCTACTTTAGTGCTTAGATTAAACAGAAGAGTCCACTACTTCTCAGATTATGATTTTCATTTTTGAGAAGTTTGACATTATTTCAGAGGCTACAGGGGGTATTCATGGGTTTACAGCAACAGGTGGCCTTAGATGTTAAGATGAAATAAGGGCAAGAAAGGGAGATTCAGCTTCCCTGGTAAACTTTCCCTCACTTGGCTTGGCTATGTTCAGAAAACATATTGTGTCAGGAATGAGCAGAAGCTTTGTTATATTTGTCTGAATAGCCTATAATTAAGTCCTTCAAATACACAAGATGTTGCTTTTCAAAAAGATAATAAAAATAGACCACAATTTCATATTTATTGATATATATTTTTAAATAATTCAGTTAAAAAAAAAAAAAAGGCATGAAGTGCTATAAAAAAATCTGGGCTGTGAAAATAACAAATCCATGCCATTTTACCAGTTTTACCAGATTTAATAGAGAATAAAGAAGTTAATGCTACTAACAGTGAAAAAAAGTTTAATAAATGATGTATTACATAAAATTGCCAATATAATTTTCTGTTTTACAAAATAATTCACTTTTTTTCTTCTAAAAAACATCTGTTGTCTTCTTGGTAAAAACAGTTCCAGTATTTGACTGCCCTCACAGTGAAAAAGTTTCTTCTTATTTTTAAATGGAAATTCCTGTATTTCACATTGTGCCCATTGCCTCTTGCCTTGTCTTTGGGCACCACTAAGAAGAGTTTTGGTCCTTTTTTTTTACTCCCTTCTATCAGGTATTTATATACATTAATGAGATCACCCCTGAGCATCCTCTTGTCCGGGCTGAACAGTCCCAGCTCCCTCAGCCTCTCCTCATATGACAGATGCTCCAATCTCTTAATCATTGAGAAGCTAGCTAGCTTGAAGCAAATCTAAACGAATTTCATGTCCACAACAAATATGACAGAAGCAAGACAATCTTTCTGTGCATCAAGCTTTGATCATCCATTTTGAGAACTAAAATAATAGAAAATGTTATTGTGGTAGCAATTGCTGAAAACATGGTCAGCACTTGCGTGATATAAAGAGTATGGATAATGTGAATTAACTAACTCATTCCAAAGTAAATAAGGTTACTACCACAGATCTCAAAAGTATAAATTCCATTAATGCTATGGCGTGGTTAAAGGAAATGAGTTTGTACTTAACTCCTGATTTTTGTTATCTGCATGAGTATAAATTCAATAATATATCTTGTGCACAGACTGCTTTTTTTTTTTTTTTATTTGCTGATGCTACTTAACAATGCTTTCAAAGAACAGAGGAAGTCCAAACTGAAAGAATGGATTTTCCTCATAAGGCCAGATAATATTATCATTAGAGAGGGATTATTTACTCTTTATCAATAGTTTGAGGCAGGATAACTGTTTATAGATTATCTATGTGAATCTGCATATTCAGAAAAATCTGCAGTAAAGGAAATTCCACAACTTCTCTATTATTTATTCTTATCTTAATAATTAGGAAGTTGTTATAACATCTGGTGAAATCTTTACTATAAAATTATTTTTTGTGAAATTCGCTTAGTCCTACTGGACTTATTGATGGAGATATTGAACAGAATTAACAACTTTTTCTGTCAACTATTCTTTTTTTTTTGTGAAATCATATTTTTCTCATTTCTTGTCTAGACAAATTGTGAAATAACCATCAAAACAACATCAAAGAATCTGATAATTTCACTACACTTTATTCCCAAAATCTCTTACATTTTTGCTGCTCATTTAGATTTTTCTCAACTCCTCTAGATCTTTTTTTAAGTAGATGTCCCAGACTTGGTGTAGTTCTTGTGCTAAAGTTTTAATTAGCAGGTATAGAACAGGGTAGAATAATGACTTGCCCTTGTCTGTTATTCATTACACCAACAGATTCTTTCCTGCTATGCTGGTACCTTCGTATTTGTGCTTTGGTTTTCACCTCCTACCTAAGGTAAAATACAGCACACTTTGTTAAAGATCATCTCATTGATCACTGTATTGTGTATCAAAACCACTTGGAATTCTGATGCTGTCCATCTAGTTTGGTCCACAGACATTTTATTCTGTTACCTAAGTTGTTAATAAGGCACTAAATAAAACTGGTCCAAAGCAGAATGTATATGAAAGTTTTTAGTCTAAGGCATTGAAGGCCAGTTGAGGTTCTTCCTCCAAGTAAGTAAAATAGTTAATACTTTGAAATAGAAGTTCCAAGTATCTTTGGTTTGGTCTTCTTTATAATGAAGAACCAGAGCCTTATGTTAGAGTCAGTATTGACCTTTTCTGCTTTATGATGAAATTAAAAATAAGATTGAAATTTTTCATCTCAAATGGACTTAATCTTAAAACAAATCATCAGTGCAGCCATGAAGCATAAATTCAAGGGCATGGTAGTTTTTCCAAAGAGTTTCATTACAATGGACATTGTATTTACTTGTGAACAGTATTGGAACAAATATGGAAATAGAAGTTCTGTTTTTCCTCAGTGTGTGCAGAAATCAGCACGTCAGGGGCTGAATATGGATGCGCTGTCTGTTTCCTCCACTGAAATGGTTGACTAAGAAGCATACTTCTGTCTCACTGGACCCAGAACATAATTTTCCAGCTGAACAGCTTGGGAAAGAGATTGTTTACCTCAACATCATATGTATAGTAAAATGCCTGGTGCAGGATTTGTATCTGACATCATGGCCTTCTAGGACTTATTTTTCTTTCCACTTTGGTCTTAGTGGTCCACACTTTAAACAGATTACTTTGATTTTATTTTGCCTTTAATGAGATTTATTGTCATCCCCTAAAGATAAGCAGTGGTAATAAAACACCAAATCAATTTATTGTTTTCTTAGGCATTTGGGACATAAAATGCCAAAAGTGTTAATGTGTTTGGAAATTTCACCATTGACAAAGTGCAACAATTCCTGTTTCGGTTTTTTATTGCAAATACTCAACCTCTCCTACTAATGTTGTCTTCTCCTCCTATGTCAGACATTTTTTTAACTCTTTCAAGTGCTCTGAAGATCCTGGTATGTTGCAGTAGATATATACCCATCCAACAGAAATTAAGTCTTTTTTAGAGTTTTAGTATTTTTACAAAAAGTCTTGGTAACAATGGAATAAGACATAAAACCAACCAGGTTGCACAAAATCAATGTATATACTTACACTGAAAAATTCTAACAGTAAAATCTGAAAACTGTAGTGAGTAGTAGACTCATTTTCTTACTGAAATTAAGAAAATCTTTGCTTTTCTGTTCTGTGTTACCTCTTACAAAGTCTTCTATAAAATTTAAACATGTACTTCCACCCTTCTCTGTGCAGTTTTCTTCCCATTCATATCTTGAATTACTAAAGGATTTTAAGTGTTGAAATGAGTGATAGATAGATAGATACCAAGGTACTTGTAAAAGTCTGGCTCTAAACACTTTGCAGTAGCAAGCCTCTATTATACAGCAACAAGCACAGATCACCTTAGCCACTACCGTCTCTTAGACTGTTAACATTGTAAAGTCACAAATCAGAAATCTCAGATGAGAGTGACATAAATATAGTTCTTTTGTGTCAGTAACCATGAGCTGAAGATGTAAATAAAATTTTGGAGTGTACCCTGGTCAGCAGAGTAGGATTACAGCCACCTTCTTAGCAAAAGGAAACAGATGGTTTTGTCAATGACACAAGTAGATACTTCACACTGAAGTTATTACTGTCAGGTGATAATAATGAGGTGTCTGCTTGTCTGTCCAAGGAGGTAAATGCTTCAATATGACAAACACAAGGTGTCAAGTATGGAGACGATGGGTCTAAGATTAGGCATGAATTTCCCACGAGAAATAGGGAGATATTGAATTATACTGGCATACTTCATGGACTGGTGACTTTATTTTCACAATTTCCAAGTATTACCTCACCATTTTTACAAATGGCAAATAAAAAAGAGACTAAAATCAAAAGTATCCATTAACTTGGGCTAATTTAAATAATCTGAAATCTGTTTCTCAAAATTAACAATTTAGAACATTTTTCTTCTCAGTGCATGAACATTTTAGGGGCTCAGGTTTAGAACTCTCAGCATACAGAAACATCAATTACCAGGCATCCAGGGAAAGTTTAATTTTAGGTGATTTTTCTTCCAATAACACACCAGCTCAGGGGCAGATTTAGAGAAAAAACATGCGATTTTCCAGCAGCACTTAACTTATTAATGTGTAAGGCTATGGCTTCTTTTCTTTTAATCCCTGCTTCATTCTGTATGCTCTTGCCACCTTTGGTGACAAATTATTCCACCCCAAAGCACAGTCCAATCTGTGTGTTGAATGAAACATCGATCATGGCTTCTGGAAAATTAGTATGCGAGCACATAAAAGCTGGAGGAGTATCAGATAGAGGACACAATTTTGATTGCATAGGAAATGCATTGGGCATACATTTCTAATTCTCAATTCATTTAAATAGATGCTTTTTAAAAATTTTGTCTGAAACATTGTGGCTGGAATGAAGGAACATGCCTATTCTTTGTCTTTGTTTTTTATGTACGGGAGCTCTCAAATTCAGGTTCATATCTTTACATACTCTCTTTGGCACACATGCAGCCAAACACAATTTCTTTGATGAAAGCATTTTAAAAGAAAAAGTTTCTTGCCATATTTTCCCCCTTGTTTCCTTATAGGGTAATTCTGCTGCTAGGCAATACTTTAAATCAGCTTGATTAGCGAAGCAATAGATTTTTACACACCGTTCCAAACTAATTATATAGTCACAAAAGAATGAGTCACACCAAACCAAGGGTCTGAGAGGACTGTTGATGAACTCACCATAACCTTATGTTCCTTTTATTGATTTCGTGGAGCATGTCTAAAATGATAGTAGCAGCACAGCAGGTGCTGTTGAGCACCATCAGTGATGCAATTAAATAGAACAAATCACATTAATTGATTAAACATTAATTTTTACTTGCCTAGTATCTCAAGAAAGTGTTAGACTTGTTCAATCTAACACTGTTAACTATGCATAAAAGATATAAGCTATTTTTATTTTTCCTCACATTTTTGGACAGGGCAATGTTTTGGCATACAATAATCAAATCTGATTTCAAAGAATATTGATTAATCTGCAATTTCTCAGTAAAAACAAAGGAATTTGAATGACAAAAGTAATATTTCTTTTTTTCCTCTCATGAATTGTTTGAAGAAAATTTTATCTAAGATCTAAACATTATGTCTGTTTTGGAAATCAAAAGTTTAGAAATTTAGTAAGTACGTATTTCAATGTGGAGTGTATTTACACATGTACTGACTGTCTGATCTACAGAAGATTCTCTCTTAAGATTTTGTCTGAATATTTTAACGTAAATGAAAATTCAGTTTCCCTCCAGCTGATGAGTGTCACAATGCGGCATCAAATTAACTGTACTGGGTTTATGTGGCAAGGTTTTGGTAGTGGGGGACTGTAGGGGTGGCTTCCATGAGAAGACATCAGGAGCAGCCCTCGTGTCAGAAAGAGCCTGTTCTAATCAGCTCCAGCTCCAAGACAGACTCACTGCTGGTCAAAGCTGAGCCCATCAGTGACGTTGGTAGTGCCTCTGTGATAACACATTTAAGAAAGGGTAAAAACTGCTGTGCAACAGCAGCTGGGAGAGAGGAGTGAGAATATGTGAGAGAAACAGCCCTGCAGACACCAGAGTCTGTGAAGAAGTAGGGGGAGGAGGTGCTCCAGGCACTGGAGCACAGATTCCCCTGCAGCTCATGGTGAAGACCATGGTGATACAGGCTGTCCCCCTGCAGCCCATGGAGGTCCATGGTGGAGCAGAAATCCACCCTGCAGCCTGTGGAGGACCCCATGCTGGAGCAGGTGGACATGCCCAGAGCTGCAGCCTGTGGAGAGCCCATGCTGGAACAGGCTGCCAGCAGGAACCCATGCAGCAGCAGGTTTTCTGGCAGGACCTGTGACCCTGTGGGGAAGCCATGCTGGAGTGGTCTGTTCCTGAAGGACTGTACCCCACGGAGAGGTCTCCCGTGGGTGGGACCCCATGCTGGAGCAGGGGAAGAGTGTGAGGAGAAAGGAGTGGCAGTGAAAGCATTATGAACTGACCACAGCCCCCATTCCCCGTCCCCCTGCATCGCTCAGAAGAGGAGGTAGAGAAGTTGAGAGTGAAGTTGAGCCTGGGAAGAAGGGAGGAGTGGGGAGAAGGTGTTTTTAGATTTGTTCTTAGTTCTCATTATCATACTCTGTTTAATTGACAATAAATTAAACTTATCACAGAATCATAGAATCATAGAATAGTTTAGGTTGGAAGGGACCTTTAAAGGTCATCTAGTCCAACCCCCCTGCCATGGGCAGGGACATCTTCAACTAGATCAGGTTGCTTAGAGCCCTGCCCAACCTGATGTTGAATGTTTCCAGGGATGGGGCATCTACAGCCTCTCTGGGCAACCTGTTCTAGTGTTTCACCAAGTCTTCCCCAAGTCAAGTCTCTTTTGCCATGACAGTTATTGGCAAGTGATCTCCCTATCCTTATCTCGACCCACAAGCTTTTCATAGTATTTTCTCCCCCTCTCCTGTAGAGAAGGGGGAGTGATAGAGCAGCTTGGTGGGTACCTGGCAGCCAGCAAATGTCAACCCACCAGATAACAAATGTTTCATTAGAAGTATTTTTACTTCTGTAATATAAAAAGTGAGAAGTAAAAAGAAGAAATGGGGAGCTATGACCTAAAATGCAGAAGACTGGAGTTTTCTTCTGTCTGGTGAAATCTATCAAATGTGCTGATTATGCTGTATTTTCTCTTTTTTTTGTTATTTATTAAATATATTTTCATCACAATTATTACCATGAGGAAACAAATAATTGTTTTGCAGGTGCACACATTGCAAAGAATCATTGACGACATGTTGAAACTAACAGAGATAATTCCACTAAAATTTGCATTAGGAGGACACAATCATTCTTCCACTGGACTTCACATTGCATTGTGAACTGCACCATAAAGAGTAACTCCTGCAGCATGTATCCCAGAATCTTTACTGAAAATTTTAGTAGTACAGGCACCACTTGCAAGAGAATTTCCAAGGCCTTGATGTTATCCAATACATTCAGGACAAGCTTTTCCACTTTCTCTTCATTCATATTTAATAGTGTTAACCTTAAGAAATAAAGTCTTCCTTGGTTTCAGCAAATGGATTTTACCCACTAAGGTAACAGAGGGGGACATTAGCATACTCAACACATAAAATGATAATGGCTAGCACTTATTGTTAGCCTTTTGTCTTACATTTCTTTGCTAAGGCTATGTGGACTATCTGACAAAACTCACAAAAGCAACAGAACTTAGAGGAGATACTTTAATTTTATTTTAATTAAATCATTCTACAAAATGTTTTGCAGTCCATATGATGACCCCCTGCTCTTTTTCATACACTATTGGGAGAGACTTGTGTCTTCATTTCCCTATTTTGCAGGTTTAAATTAGCCCCACAGTGTTACATTTGCTTTCTCCATTTTTTCTGTGAGTTTCCTGAAGTATGTGAGAGAGAACCAAACTCCTGCTGTTGTGGATTCATCCAATCCAGCAAGAGCAGAAGGAAATCTGCCTACAGTGAACATTCACGGCATGTTGGTTTGCATCCTGATTTCAACTGTGAAAGATACTACATAAAAAAAAAGCTGCTTTTTAAGTGGAAAATAAGTGCATAGCACATACACTTTACATACCGATTGTGTCACTGGGTCCTTTTGTGCAATATCATAGAACTTAGAGCCATATACGCTGTTTATTTTCTCTTCTAGTCACTTTAATTCAAACCCAATCCCTCCTTCTTTTCATTTTTTTAAAAATTAAAAACAGCAACAAAAATCACCACATCCCTTCTACTGATATTTGTTGAAGTCTGTTTCATGTGTTGTTATATTTGTCGGCATACTTTCGAAGACTGTGAAAAATCACTTGACAAAAGCCCGCAGAATCTGATGGGTAACACTACTGTCTCAGAATACATCTCCTGATGTCTATCTTAATGTGTACTGATGGTGATGTACTTAAAATTTTGTGTCTCCACTCATAGCTCTAGATGGTGGGAATTCATGACAGGTATCATGATACATAATTGTCTTTCACTGGTATTCTGCATTATGGGCATTAGCTTAGCTTATGCCATTACTTCATAGGTGATATAATAGCTGCTACATTTCTAATTAACTCCTGGACTCTGAACTGCCATTATTACCTAAGCAGCAGAATGCAAATGACTGGTGGCAGACAAGACTCATTTCCTGACCAGGTTCTGGCTCTTTCTCCTGTTGTCATGCTCTGATGGAGCAAGGATATGGGAGCAGTGTAAATATGGTGGCCTGTTCAAGTTAATAGCAGCTGATGCAGAACAGGGTGAGGATTGAAGAGTTCAGGGAGCACTCTGCGTTTCCACTGTCTTCTGTTTAGAACCTTTTTTTTAACATAGTTTTGGAATACTCCCTTAAAAAGAAACAAATAGAAGTTGAAAGTCTCAGTAAGTATGAAAGATGGAAATGGAAACAGGCTGCTAACTCCTAAATTGTTATGTGGCCAGAATTTTATCCTGCAAACCGGTATGGATTTTTTTATGAGGTTGGATGAGCAGCTTCTGCTCCATGACTTTTTGAATAGAATGGATAGGACAAAGCATTTACAGAAGGGTTTCAAGGTTCTTCCCAACTTTCTTGGGATTCTTCAAATTGATAACTTACTAGGGAAAGGGGGGGAAAGGAAGATCCCTTTAAATTGCCAGTTGAATAAGATATGTTTCACACACTTAGTACCATGGAAGTATTTTCTAAAAGAGAGTTAAACTTTAAAAAATTGCTTTCTATTTGTACTCAATCTTTACATTGATCTCAGTGAGAGGTTTTGAATGCTCAGCAGGCATGTAGATCCGAATTTAGTGGTCTGACTTTGAGTGCAAATGTGACATTTTTGTCCTTTATTTTTATCTCAGTTTTTGCTCCACTTGACTCCAATTTTAACACTTTTCTCCTTTTCTTTCATCCATTTATGATCAGTAACGGCTTTCAAGCCTCCAGCTTTAATGAAGAACTTTTAAGACTTGGTATATGATATTCATAAACATTTCTTCATCTTGTTCCATTTTTCACTCACAATACACAGCATGAGAATACAAAAATCTATAAGGTAAAAAGAACCAATAATATCTAGCTGCAAAAGTGATTTTTGTTTGACAATTTTCCTGAAGACTGGAGGGATGTATAAATATACAGCAGACAAATGGGATCCACAGGGACCCCTTTAAGATCTTTATGAATATTTGAAAAGGCATCTGGATCCATGGCTACACAGGGCAATCAATTGCTATGAATTTTTATTTCCCCAAGCACTCAAAGGGAATGGCATGACAGGTATGTATTATCAACAAGCTTCATTTAAAGAAACATAGGGCTTATTTTGATAGGACCAAGGGGGAGAAAAAAACCTCATCCATAAGTAATCTCATTTACATTGAGGTTGGCAAAGCTGGTTATTTAATTACTGCAATTATTGTAAAACTGAATGCTTCCTATTATTTTTAGATGCTGTATAGTCTTTGTCGAATTCCAGCGCTGCTGCTTTGGAAATTTGAAAAGCACTCTCAGGAGCCTACAGAAATGAGTAATGAAAAGAAACCTTTTTATGAGAATTGAAAATCAAATTAGAAATTGGGATTTTGAAGGTGTCCTTCCTTCCTTCCTCTATAGAGACTACTTTTCAAAAAACAGTGAGGGAGAAGTGTTCAGACATTTAAGCTTATCTTGACAGTCACCAAGTATTTTAAAATTAGAGATTTTGTCAGAGGCAATTAGAAATGTTATTGTGTCACTGGAAATCCCATTGCCACTGTCATTTATGTATATCTTTTGTGGCATATATATGTAATAAGCAAAAACACATAAATATTAACTCATACTTGTAATAAACCTGTAAGAGGAGGCAATATTATATCTATTTAAACTAAACAATAGCACAAGGTACCTTGATTTTTCTTTTAACCTTTTTTTTAGAAGTCTGGTCAGGTCCAAAATGGTGTTCTTAACAAAGCCCAAGTTCAAATGGTGTAGAAGTAACTGCAGTCAGGAGATCATAAAGGGGTAGATATACTGCAGAGATACAATATAGTATATATAGTATAGAAATGAAGACTGTGGTTTGTCTGTGTGGGTACTCAACCACATATATAACCATAAATGTGGTGTGTATGCAGCTTGCTTCTTTGAGATCTTAAATTCACTCCCACAAACCCAGCTATATAATCAGCCATGGCATTACTGGCTCCAGAAATGACTTGTAGAAGACACAAGTTGAAGGACTTGATGCAGAAGGTGTCACAGTTATTTTAAGTTACCGTAAGACACATGCTCCTCAGTTTTGCCATTTTTCACTTAGCTCAAATTTTTAGGAAGACTATAATACAAAACACGTTGCTAGTGTGTAAGTTGCAAATAGTATAAAATAGTTGGTAAATTCTAAGAAGCCAGTAGGCAGGCATTAATACATGGAATAAAATGTTTGCTTGGTGGTTATTCAGGCTTTTCAGGGCATAAACTTTTCTACCCAAAAATCAGTTTCCTCTGCCCTTGGTCTTAGAGAGAACTGTTTTTTTCTTTACAGTATTTCTTATACAGAGGCCACTGGCCATAAAAGATGTTGAATCCATTATAAGCTTGCAAAGTTTCTCCAAATCATGTCACAGCTTAGTTTCTTGCCATTTCCCCAAATCAATTCCAGAAGCACTATTTCTATAAAAGTAATCTTTTTTTTTTTTTTTAATGCTTAAAGCTAAAATATGGAACATACAGATCAGCAATTTTGATTTAAGTGGAGAGGAAGATTTAGCCTTGTAGTTATTGTTTCTGAATATTGTTTACTGAGGTTTCACCTGAAGCTATTTTTGATCTACAGATAGACATTAAAAGATTGTTGACCTATGTACACATGAAAACCTAGTTCAATACTCAAATAAATGACTGACTCCGAGGTCCTCCTGATTAAATAACAAATGAACTAAAAAAACCCAATACCAACTACAGAAACTTTTAAACATCCTCCCCCCCCCCAATTTATTTTAATTAATTCATGTATTGGATTTTTAGCTTCACCTTTTTTGTTTAAAAAAAGATTAAAATACAGAATACAAACTCCCTTGCATTCGCATAACATAAATGTTGTTCAGTTAAATGCTAGGGGTTTGTTGTTTGTGGATACTAAAGTTAAGATTTCAATATTGATATTGGCTAATAATATTGGCACTGCATAAGAAACATCTTGCTGTTTATTTCTGTTTGCTGATGGACTGGATACTTTGCCTCAGTTTGTTAGTAGTGTCCCATTGATTTTAAATGTCTCTTGTTTTGAATAGATGACTGTAAAAATGGCCTGAATACTCAGAATAACTTGTGTATGCTCATTATTCTCACTTCTCACTTTAGCTATTGAATTTCCCTTTGAGGAAGTGACATAAGTAAAATTATGTATGTGTGATATTTGTAGTGTTGAGTATTAAGCCATGCCAATCTATTGAAGTCACTGGGATTCTAGCCTGAGAAAAGCATATAGTATCAGACTTACTTCCAAGGTATGAATAACAGAATTTCGTCCAGAATTTCTTGCATCAATTTTAGAAATCTCTTTGCATTCTTCAAACAGTTACTAAGTCAAATAAGGTATTTTTCTTTTCTAAACTATGTTGAAATACAATTCTGTCTGAATGGCCCTAATCTTGAACAACAATTAAAGGTCAGATTCTACTTCACTACCTCTGGAAAAAAAATAAAGTTTCTGTCTCAGGACAGAGGACACAAGATAATCCTTCTGCTTGCCTGTTGTTTTAAAATAAGACAAAAATCTTATTTGATTTGGCAAGGAAGCACCAAAAAGCAAGACACCTAGAAGATTTTTATCAAGAAAATTTGGGGGTGAATGTTCAGATGAAAACCTCTGTTAGCACCCTATCTAAGATACTGATAGGTTTCCATTCATCACCACGGACTTGAGCTCCTCACACAGAAAGCTTCCAGCACAGCAAAGAAGGTGTCCAAAGATCTCCTAAGTCCAGGCTAGCATCCCGTCTCTTAGTTCACCTTTTTTTTCACCTATGGTGTGGGATATAGTTGTTCAAGTACCTCATTGTATAAGAATGTACAGAGACAGAGATAATCCTTTTGTGAGAAGATTTCCGACTCCCTTCAAAAATGGTGGAAGTAGGAATCTGCTCACACACAGACATAAATGTAGGGCCTCATTTTCAGAAGATCTGAATAGTAAACAGTAGATTCTGAAATTAGGTGTTAACATTTTAAAAAATCAGCATTACCAACACCTGAATTCAGGTACATTCATGTGAACATTGTGGCCTCTAAATACATATTTTAAAATTGCTATCAGTCTTCCTTCTGCTTGCCCTTGTTGAAACCCAAAAGATGTGTAAAATCATGGAAATATTTCCACTTGTTACTTACCCTCTCTTCTGCCAGTTCATTAAACATTGGTTCAGTTCATATTTGTTACAACACAAATTTTTTTCACTGCAGTGAATTTTGCTGTCCATAAAAAGTATTTTGATACCAGTTCAGACAAAGCAAGAAAATTACACTGGATTTTTGTTCAGATTTCCCCCCCCCGCCCGTCCCCGCTCGCCTTCCCCCCCCCCCCCCAGTATTTCTTTAATTCTGATAAATGGTTTGGTACACCACTAACCATTTTCTCTACCTGAAAGCAGTTGAAGAGTGCTGTGGAAGCTCTGATCTATGTTCCCAAGGGAGTATGACACCTTAAATCAGAGCTGGGAATGCTTTAATCACCTTTATTTTCATTGTAGGCCAACACAGTCATTTATACAGGAACTTGGCTATTAACCTTGTTATTTGAATGTCTCTATACTCTTTACTGTAGTTGGCAACTCTGTGTCTCCTACAGACTCTTTCATTTTCAGATCCTTGCTTTCTGCTTCCTATTCTACATTTAGCCTGTTATTAGAAACATGTTTAACCCTTCATTTTCAATGATATTGAAAATCCTTGCCAATGATTTAAATTCCCATATTGCAATTACTCTGCATGGGCAGAATTTGCCTTCGTGGCTTCAATGAAATCTTATGCTATAGAGTTGAATAGTGAATTATGTTCATTTCAGTGTATGTAGGGGACAACTACAGCTGCAATGATTTGTGCATATTACTCTCTGGAGGCTACATGTATCTAAGATTCAGGCCCTAGTACAGTGTTCACAGTTAATGTCACAGAAGAAGAAGGGTGTTAAGATAATTAATGTAAATAGAGCTAGTAAAAACAGTGCTAAAATGTCAAACTTTAAAAAAGTTTGAACATTGAAGAAAAAGATGGTCATGGTGGTCTCATCACTTCAAGTATTCAGTCAGAGCTAAGCTATAGACCAATAGAGGCATAAGAGTTTTCTCCCACGTAGCCCTGATGGCAAGACTGCAGACTCTTTTCCAGTCTCTTGTCTCTCACTGTTATTGCTGTAGTCCCTTTGCTCACCCTAGCTTCATGCAAGATGTGACTGATTTGTCCCTCTTTCAGTATTCTCAACATTTAGTCGCTTTATTGATCCCTTGATTGTTCAGTCTTTTCTCATAGAAATGTCCTTAATCCTCTCTTCCAAATGAGAACATTAACAATAGAATACTGCTCTAGTCTGGAGGATTTGGCTTGAAGGCACCCTGTAATAAAATATACTTGAATATAGGAGATTTTTTTAATATAAAATGCCAATAGAATACAAAACAATACGGTAAAGGCATTCTGATTAGTGACTTTTTCACTACAAAGAGTGAAATGGATTAACACTTTAGAGGCCAGCAGTGCCTAAAGGAAACATATCTAAAGCTTTTCTGGCTCATACTAAAAATTGCAATTTGCAGTTTTCAATATTTTCTACACAAAACTGTAACAGACTGAGAAACTCGGATGAAAGAAGAGTCACAAGGATAAAAGAAATCATAGTGATAGCCAGCTCAGGTGAGTGATCAATCCTCCTTGTAAGTATGATGTTCTGGCTACAGGTAAACATGCAGAAAAGTTAGGAGTTGAATTCTCATACCTGGGTGCATGTATACATGGACCTAAGAAAAGGATTCTAAAAAATCCTTTTTTAGAATTATGATGTAGCTTCAATTGGTGAAGGCAGTTATCTGAAAGCCACAATAAAATCCTGTGGGACTATCATCATACTGCTTCTTTATTTATGTAAGTAAGAAAAAGGATCTCTTTATCCCCTTGTGTAATTAAGGACATCATTAAATAGGACTCACCTGTCTTAATAACTGGAATTCTAGAAGAAGTTAGTTTAGGAGCCACAAAAGGAGCTCAAAGGGAAATGATAAATTTAAGTAGATCTGCAATCCAGAAAAGAGGAAGAAGAACAAATTCAGCCTTATTTTCAGGGAGATGTTCTTCAAAAATGGGTAGGAATGCAGTGTACTTACTTCGTATACAGGTGCGTTGTTTTTTAAACACATAGGTGGATAATGTTGCATGCATAAAAAAAGGAGAGTTTATCGCTTGTCGAAGAAGGGGCAGGCGACTCAAGAAGAGTACAGGGATCTCGTTAGGTCGTGCAGAGAGGAAATGAGAAAGGCAGAAGCCCAGCTAGAACGCAACCTGGCCGCTGTCGTTGAAGACAACAAAAAAATGTTTTTACAAATACATTAATGACAAGAAGGGGGCCAGGGGAAATCTCCATCCTTTATTGGATGCTGGGGGGGGGAACATTGTCACCGAGGATGAGGAAAAGGCTGAGGTACTTAATGCCTTCTTTGCCTCAGTCTTT
>NW_008824044.1:17910-23898 GCF_000699105.1 Pygoscelis adeliae | reverse complement strand
AGGAGGCTGAGGGGAGACCTCATCGCTCTCTACAACTACCTGAAAGGAGGTTGTAGCGAGGTGGGTGTCGGTCTCTTCTCCCAAGTAACTGGCGATAGGACAAGAGGAAACAACCTCAAGTTGCGCCAGGGGAGGTTTAGATTGGACATGAGGAAAAATTTCTTTACTGAAAGAGTGGTTAAAGATTGGACCAGGCTGCCCAGGGAAGTGGTTGAGTCCCCATCCCTGGAAGTATTCAAAAGACGGGTAGATGAGGTGCTTAGGGACATGGTTTAGTGGCCAACCTTAATGATTCTACGATTCTTTGATTCTATGCCTTGCTGGGATACAGAGGGTTTTTTCATTAGTTTTTCCCTTGTTCATCAGGTGGACATGTCCTGTCATTTCGTTAGACTAAGCACAGAGAAATGTACCAATGTGGCTGTGATACTGAGTAGTCCTGGCTGGCAGAAAGTAGAGAGACTCAGATTTCTATGCTTGTTTTTAGTCTGGATTTCTTTGCTGCATTTGAATGTTCCTTAGAGTTAGGCTGGTCTTCCAAGGCCTTGAAAATGCCCCTTCTGCAAACGACCATTTTTTTCATACCATGAATTTTCCTGCTCAGGCTTCAAGATGGTTTTCATTGTTCTCTTTTTCTCTAAAATAGTTAATGAGGATCTATGCTGTAGGTGATCTGACTGTTAGTAATCTCCTTGCTGTACAGAATGAAAAAAAAATTTGTTTGCTCTGCTGGGTAGCCATCTTTTTCTCTGAGCCTGCTCTGTTAAAGTGGACAAGTGCCAAAGCTGAGCAATCTTCTGTTGTCCACTCTGTGCTTTCCTTGTCATTCCCTCCTGACTTTTGTCTTAAAAGAGGAGCACGATGCAGCAGAAAAGAAACACGCAGTGCTGCTCTAGTCAGGTGCAAATGAGCAGGAAGAATCTGTGCCAAACCTTATGTGTAAGCTCTATATAAACAAATTCTGCAGACCTGTATATGTATATACATACACATACATGTCATGCATATGTATATAAAAAGAGAGGATGGTGGAAATTAAGAGCAAGAGACAGGGAAAATCCTTTAGGATCTACACACAATGAAGACAATACATCATTAACTACTTTACTTTACATATCCCAGTGCCAGCAACCAAGTCACTGCAATGATACTATGATACTACCCAAACCAGTAAAATTTTGGATAATCCTTTCCACAAGCTATGCTTTTTTGTTTTGTTTTGTGATCCACAAAAGAATGTTATATTTTGTTGTATTTATTACACTTGTAATTGTATCAGAGTTACTGTTTGTTTATAATTGGTCTGTAATAAATGATGTAATCTAAGAGGAAATAACTAGCTCTGTTACAAACCATTAATTTTCATGGACCAAATTTGACACTCTACAGATATAATTTGCAAGTCTAATGCAAGCTTTTTTTTTCTTCCCCTCCTCTCCATCCCCCTGCCCTGGTTCTGTCTTATTTACAAGCATCTCAGTTGAATTAATAAAAAATAATAGCTGAAATCTTTTATTTTAATTAGCATAAAGTGACATTTGTATAGGAATGCTTAGCAAAGAGATCCGAGGTGCTGTCAGATGGAGGATTAACACTGAAACAAAGATCTGAATAAATACATGGTATTTCAAACCAAATTCACTAACCACACATGGGATCACATTTTTAGATAAAGCTTTTGCATTTAATATAAGATAGTACAACCCTGCTGTTCGGACTGTGATAAATTGCTCTGTGTGCGTCTGCTGGGACGTAAGACGACAAGATATTATTCTTAACCCCAGAACTGTCAAGCCCGATTATTTCCTAAGAAGCTTGACAGCTTTGGGAGTGATAAAAGGAAACCTCTGTAGGGAAGAGGGGAGGAAGGAAAACAGGGGAATGTTCTGCAGGTGTTTTTCATATTCCTACTGGAAATAATGCAGAACCTGTGTAATTATAGCGGTTTGTTTGTTTTGTTTTTCCCTCATGGAAAACAAATCTAGGAAAATGGCATCGGCCATAGAAAGGTGTGGCTTTTACTATTAACATCCTATGTCTGCAAAAGTGAGTCATCAAGAAAGGAGCAGTTAATTTGTAGCAGAGCTAATACAAGAAGCCCATACATATAGACTGCCTGTGATCTCAATAGATTTATCACTGCCTGGACACTAGGTCTCTGCGGTCCCTTGTGTCAGAGCTTGGCTTACAGTGGCTGCGGTTGCTCACATGCAAGAAGGGTGCGCTGCTTTGCTCTCGGGCTTTGAACGCCGAGCATGCTTCTCAGGACCTTTCTGCCGAAGCTGGCAAGGGGGTGCATGTGGGGTGCTGGGGGAACAGAGAGGGCAGATGCCAGGCTCCCAGGGGGGATGGAGGAGGTGGAGGGAGGTGGCAGTCCAGGCTCAGATCCAGTGACTACAGAAAGGTTAGACCTTGCAGGACTTTGACATTGTTGCTGTGTCACATATGGCAAGAATGTACAAAATGTTATAGGAACAGCACGCCCATGTCTTTGCTAGTAGGCTAGCTCAATATGATTTTACGTAATATTAGAGGGTGTGTGCTTGAAGCCTTGATTTTTTTTTTTCTCCTGAAGCAAACATGAAATTGTTGGTTCTTCACATATCCAACCTCCCTGAAAAGAGAATGCCAACATTTTTCCTTGGGTTTTTCTGGTCTGATTTCTTATTTGTGTTTATGTCAAGAAAGCGAGCTTCTCCACTGCTCTTTGCTTCTTGTTGATTCTCTGTTGGCTGTTATAGTTGTCAGGAAAATGAAAGGTCACTAAGGACATTCTGTGCTGTGTGCCAAAGTATACCAGAAATTTAAGTTCACTATTAAGTGAGACAGAATAAAGAGTTTAACAGAGCCGCAAGCAGCAAAAGGACCTTCAGAAGTGCATAGAAAGGCAGGGAAAGGGCTGTTAAGTAGGATTTTATCAAGTAGGAAAGGAATAAGACTGTACGAGTATGAATATTGGCAACATTCTTTGAACCTAATCAGCAAAAGGGAAGTGAGGCACCTGTAGAATGCCTGTCCCAGGTCTACTGTCACACTGGGAGAGAAGAAGTATCCAAGTCTACCTTTAAGTCTGAGAGGCATTAGGGGTTGGTGAAAATTTTGGCCAAACTTGTTTGCTTTTCAGAAGCAACTGACCTTTGATTCATTTCTTGATTCTCTCATTGCAGCTACCTGTCATAACATAAAAATGTTCCAGTAAAGATTTTTGTTGTCAAATAATTAAATTGTAGACTAATCAAACTTTCTCAAGATATTTAATTGGATTATAGTTGCTAGGCATTGTAGAAAAGACTTCTCATCTCTAATGTAGCTAAGCAAATATTTTTTTTTTTTTTTAATGTGCAAGAATTGCAATAAAATTAAACTATATCATTCTCTTTCCTCTAGGGCTTCCAAAAAGAAAGAACAATCCAAACACTGTTGTACAATTTAATTAAGAATAAATGAAATAAAATTAATAATACCAACATGATTAAGAGGTAAACTTGTGGGAGAAAAGTAAAGATGCAGTGGAAATGTTATGACTATCAATTGGTAAAGGGGGTCCCAGGTAACAGCTCTTGTACTGCACCACTGCTCTGGTCCAGGAAAGGATGTCTGTACAAGAAAAGTAGAGTCTGAGCAGCAATAGATACCAATAAAGGAGAAAAGGAGCATGAAGAATACAGCCACAGTAATACATCAGGAAACATTTTTGAATAGTAATATTTCATTTTATGACTGAAAGATTCATTTAAACTTTGAGAAGGAAAAACATATATTATTTTTATGCATTTCTATGTTAGTGTTTTCCATGAAGAGAGCAATAGAACACTTGCTCCTCCCCTGTTCCTTTTATTGGCCAGGCTGATTATGTGCCTTTAGATTTGGACAGAGATACTCAGCCTGAAGAGATCGTCTGCCCTTGCCTCCTACAGTGCTCATAACTTTACTAGCTAATTTTAAGCTTTGAAACTTTGCTGCAGCAATATGAAATTTATGAGGAAGATGCACTGTTCTGAATTTAAGAGTTCAAGCAACAAGGAGTCCATTAGATACCTAAATAGGTTTCTTCACTCCAAAACCAAAACCCAACAAAAGTCATGCTCTATTTCCTAGTTTTGATGGAATCAGGTTTAATGAATGTCTAGCTTTAGTTTTTCATCCACTTGTAAAACTATGCTTGTGTGGTGCTTATAGAAGATGACTTAGGCCACTTCAAGAGTAGATAATCACTAAATACACTCCTATTCCTTTCACTTTTGCAGTAGTTTGTGTCAGCTGATGTGTAATTGAACAAAAATGAAAAGTATCACCAATACTGAGAGATTGAGTGCTTACCCTGAAATTCAATTAGTTTCACTTTTTCATTTAAAAATTGGAATACTATTTAATTAATACTATCCTGCTCTTAAAAAAAAAAAAAAGACAGAAATCTCGCAAGCACCTTCATTTACGCCATAATGATACACTGGTTCAAGATGGCTGCTCTTATTGCAGCTTCCTATTTTATAGCTTGAATTCCTCATTGCTCTGAAATGGATTGCAATATAAATCCTAAGAAGGTTGGAAGCAAATAGAAATCTGGATTGCCAGACTTAGAGTTGCACGTATGGATCACACACTTCAGATTAATTTTGACTTTAAGAATTAACAATAGTGAGAAGGATATTATAGTCCTTAAAAGTTCAGGACTGGGGAACATAAGGGAACTGTTAGCGAAGTTTCTGGGTCCTTTGGACTCTGAAAGCTGAGGGTTGTTTAGAACCAGATTTTTCTTCTAGATTTTTTGAGAGAAGCCAGGAGCTCAGGCCCAGATCTGAAGGAATCTTTAACCATGGTCTGAAGCTAAGCTCAGTTTCTCTATCCTTCTTTCACCCGTTCTTCCGGTTGTTCACTCTTTTGCTCACTTGCTCTTTCCTGTTCAGACTTACATCTTGTAACCATTTCTGGATTCAGATAGAAGAGTGACTAAAAAGTACTGGTTATTTCATTTGTGTACTATGTCAGAAATTCCTATTTTAATTGTCATTTACAGTGCTACAGTGTAAAACTAAAGAAAATTTTTTGGTGTTTGGTTTCTTGTCTCTGGGGTTTTTTTTTGGGGGGTGGTTTTCAGTTGTTATTTTGTTGGGTTTTTTTGAAATTTAAGCTCTACCATATCTATTCCTTAGTGCACTGGACACATAGGGCAGTGGCATTAATTTCACTCTCATTGTGGATTACATTGAAAGCAAAGATATTCAATATTATACTATTACATTTGTTATTAAGGGGAAAAATGGACATATCAAAATAATTTTACTCAAAAACAGTGTAAGACATGCTTCAGTAAAGGAATAAAACTGAAAAAGAAAAAGCAGGATTTTCAATTTGCTTAAGAGAATAGTTATTTGAAGTCCATTGGCACTCACCTTGAATGTATATCTAACTGAACAGAAAATGGAGAAAGATATAGAAGATGTTTGATTAGTGCAGTGTAAGAAATCTATGACAGTTATGGGTGGAGAAAAACATTGAATTATAATGGAAATGCCCAGTACAAAATCAAGATGTCAAGAACTATTAATCAAGGCCATAAGAAATGCAAAGAGAAGAAATTATTTAAATGCAATGGGCAGTTGAGTAATAAACAGGAGGAACTACCTACCAGGTAGGAAAACTCATAACATCTGCATATTAAAATAATTGTTCATAATCTACTTATATCAAGTGGGCAAAAAGTTTGGTGGGATTCAACTGGAGTGAAAAACGACATTCTGTGTTTCCAGAACATTGATTGAGAGCTCAGAAATAAATTATTTTATTTTGTTATGGGTCTACATCTTAGCAAATGAAACACAAGATGTCTCTAATCTGATAGACACTACATCTACTACAGATCATCAAATGTTGCTAAAGAAGATAAGTTACACCCCTAAGCACTGATTTATAAAATGTAGCGGTGGGGAAAAACTACGTTATTACTGAGACTTCAGTGTGGGTTACTTGCTTAACACCTCTTACTTA
>NW_008824044.1:11351-17878 GCF_000699105.1 Pygoscelis adeliae | reverse complement strand
TAGAGACGGCATTTTCCTAACTTTAGAAAGAGCTGCATACATCACAGTAAAATTTGCTTTAGTCTGTGTTTTAGAGCAACAAAGGTAAGTTCATCACAGAACTATAAAACTTGCAGCTGCTGTTTCAGGTGACAATGACTTGATGACACACATTATGTGCATAGAGAGCAAAGTCTGAACCAGAAGTGTAAATTTTTGGCACTTCAGAAGCTAAATTATTTTGATGCAAATCGACTAGGAGAAAAAGTTGAAACTAAGAAGTAGTAATAATAATTGAGAAATATCTAACAGCATTAATTGTTAAATAGAAAAAAGGCAATTCCATGTTAAAAGAGCTTCCATACTGGCTTTAGAAATTGGGCTACCTTTAAGGAGAAGTGGCGATAAAAAATAAAAATAGAATTAAAGTAATATGTTGTATTGGTTTTGGCTGGGATAGAATTAATTTTCTTCATAGCAGCTTGTATGGGGCTGTGTTTTGGATTTGTGTTGAAAGCAGTGTTGATAACATAGGGATGTTTTCATTATTGCCAAGTAGTGCTTACACAGGGTCAAGGCCTTTTCTGCTTCTAACACCGCCCCACCAGCGAGTAGGCTGGGGGTGCAGAAGTTGGGGAGGAGACACAGCTGGGACAGCTGACCCAAACTGACCAAAGGGATATACCATACTATATGACGTCATGCTCAGCAATAAAGGCTGGGGAAGAAGAAGGAAGGGGGGGACGTTCGGAGTGATGACATTTGTCTTCCCAAGTAACCATTACGTGTGATGGAGCCCTGCTTTCCTGGAGATGGCTGAACACCTGCCTGCCGATGGGAAGCAGTGAATGAATTCCTTGTTTTGCTTTGCTTGTGTGCGCAGCTTTTGCTTTACCTGTTAAACTGTCTTTATCTCAACCCACGAGTTTTCTGACTTTTGTCCTTCTGATTCTCTCCCCCATCCCACCGGGGGGGAGTGAGCGAGCAGCTGTGTGGGGCTGAGCTGTATTACCGGGTTAAACCACCACATAGGTGAAAAAGAAAATTAATAATTATACCCTAGGTACTAGAAAGTGCAAAATATAAAATGGTGGAGGATTTTAAGCACACAGTGGAAATATGTGGCCAGGAGAATTAAGGTCTCTAAGAATTAATATCTGAAACACATCTGGTTTAAAGGGTATGCTCAGTAGGTTTTGGACCTTTAATAAATTGTAGAGTTACAGAATTGCCAATATTGCAGAAAAAACAGAATTATTCATATTTTCCTGGAAAATAGCCAGGTAATGTATTTTTATTAATGATGGTGCCAGTGACAGAGAGTAGTTTCTGTTCTAGAATTAACTAGGAGTAACTCCTAAAGCTGTCTTTTTTTAAATTAGCAGACCACATGATTATATATGTGTATATATATGTATACATATATATGTATATATGCCTGTAAATAACAGTATGTATATATCAGTATTTATCAGAATTTAAAAAAAAATAAATTTGTTTGGAACTCTCTAGATCATTTGGGCAGATCTAATGAATTCCGGAAAGGTGAAGACGCTTGAGAGAAGTAAAAAAATACACACATTTTGCCAAAATCTTCAAAGTCTGGAGGGGAATGATCCCTGCTGCACTCAGTGATGACACACAAAGGAATGGGATGGCTATCAAGAAATTAAGTTAATGAAGACTTAAGGAGCAAAACATTAATTAACATCATATGTTTTACATAAAATAAATGTTGTAAAACTAACCTGGTATCTTTATTATAGGAATTCACATAACAATGATGAAAACCAACTGATAAATACAGAGAGACTTCTGCAAATATTGGTACTGCATAACATCTTGATTTGGAGAATTGAATGATACAGTACCTTGTGTTTAATGATCTAACAACTGCTAAAAACAATTTGTTTGGATGTACTCTGGAAAAGATATACTCCAATTAAACCATGTCCATTGGAATCGCAGAAGGAACTAATTCAGGAATTTCCTACGGTCTGTGTCATGCAGGTGGTGATCAAGGGTGATGGTGACAGGGCTTCCTGGCTGCATAATTTATTGAATCTATTAATTTTGATAATGCTTCATATGACTTAAATTTTAGGCTTTTAAAGGGCCAAAGGGAGTTAGATTTGGGTTTATGTTAACTTCCAGTAAGAAGATGGTCCTATACCCCTTCTTCTGCTTTGAAAATTGCAGTTGTCCTTTATATATAGATGTCACACATTCACTTCCTGATATTGGCTTCCACAGCTAGAGGGTGATTTTGAGTACAGCCCAAATGGCAATAACATGCAGGCACGGGAATCAATGATGTGCTTTGGAAAAAATTGCCCCATATAACTTGATCTACTTATTTCTGGTATTCCTTCTTTGTATTTACCAGATAGGACATCAGTTAGGGACTTATCATTAACATTAAATGACAGAATTACTTGTTGTAAAATGTGAAATGTATTGTAAATAATAGTTACTCATGTGTGTACAGCACTATAAATTACACATTTTATAATTATTTAGGAAGATAAATGTTTTTAAAATCTGAGAGTTTTCATTTTTAGATCACCTGTTATGCTGTCGAAGTTTGCATTTTAAAAAATACCTTTTGAAGAGTTAGAGGTTTTAATCTTCAGATAACCTTTTGATGTCTGATCATCATCTATCTTTCTAAACAAATGTAGCATTTGCTTGATGTCATTGATTCTTATGAAGTTGAAATAATGCCTTCCTTTGAGCTTCCCAGTGACAATATTTTTAAAGATTTTGCTCCTGCTTTCTGTCTTCCATTGCAAATTTCAAAAGTGGGCTGCCTTCTTTCTCTGTAAAGGTTTCAAAACTTTGAAGGGAAAGGTAATCCCAAGGTTGACTTAATAAAAAGTGTGAAAGCACCTGCCAAAGTGTTCAAGATCAAGGAGACAGCTGCAATTTCAAAAGTGAAGCTTTAAAGCTTCAGTGTATGTGAAAAGGAAAAAGTTTCCCTTAATCTGTCATAAAACATCTTTTGTAGTACTGAGAAGTAAGCATTACCACAGAGTATACTTCTACTTTTGAGTCACTGAAAATTAGCTGCAATTTAACTGAAAAAAACTTGTGTTTCGGCAGCCATACTGTCCAATAGAGGGAGGAAAAAAAAGCAATAAACCAACCAAAAAAAAAAAATTTTGTCAAATACAAACTGTATTTTAGGCTAGGTTTTTCATTCTTATCCATGCAAAATAAAATGTATCAGCTATCCTGCTCACGAAGTAAGCTGATGTAGTTCAACTTTAAATAAAGGCAATAAAATTTGAGTTTATTCTCTGAACATCCAATCAGACTGATTATACAGTATGCTTGGTAATAAAAAGGCTACTTAAAAATTGGCCAGATGTTAGAAGAAATGATAAATATTTAGAAGAAAATGGAGAAAGAGAATTTGAAAAGGTAGCACAAACCTGGAGTAACTGGAGTAGGTCTGAACAAAGTTATCTAGTTTGAAGTCTTTTCTAAAAGCTATAAAGAAGCATAACTATTAAATATGTCAGTGAACACTTGATCACCTATTGAATTTGTTAAATTTCAAGTCTGCTTTCGAGTAATTCCTCTATCATGGGTAATTCTGCTATTAATTCAAGTAAATTAATTTTTGAAGCAAAGCCCAGCCTGTTCATGTCTAACTGGTTGTTTTGCATTGTCTTTCCTTTGCTGTGATATAAGGACATAGCACTCACAATGAACATCTCAGTCTACAAAGAATATTCTGCTGGATGTTATTGTATCTATTGGTACCATTGTATCTCAGTGTATGCTTAATTTTTTAAATAAGAAATTAGAATAATTTTGTGTTTATAAAATGAACCTATTTTCCACTTGTACTAGAGTTTTTCCATTAAACTCATGCTCTCTTAATGCTTTTTCTGTAACCTTCTAGCAATGTTACTTTCATTTTTTGGCAGAGCCCTTTACATATATCCTAAGTCTTAGTGTATTAATAATTCATGTCATGAAGCCATGACTGAATATCAAGACCTGAAGCCAAATGGTAAATTGAGTTCTTTATACCTGGCCTAAGACAAGCGGGTGAATGCTTTATTAGTTAACGTAGGTACAAGTTCTTGCTTTGCAGAGCTACTTATGGACACTCATGACAGATTTTTTCTACTTCGAGCAGGAGTACAGATAGCCACAAAACCACCAATTAGTGCACAGGCAGGACTTCGGTGACTTTGCAAAATTAATTTTGTAAGGAGTCACATGCTCAGAGTCCCCAGGAAAGAGTCCAAAGTGACTGACTGCTTAAACCTGACTGCGTACAGCTTAAGTAAGACTTTTTTTTTTTTTTTTTTTTTAATTAACCCTCTTATAAACAGGTTAATGTACTGTTTAAGTGTAGCCAGGAAAAGACAAATGCACAAGTGATTACAAAATTTAAATAGCATTGTTGTAGTACCAGATGAGGAGTTAATCTATTCTGAAGATGTCTTTTCAAGTTTTACTGAGTATTTTTGGTTAATGGCTTGATAATCGAATAGGCTATAGCCTCACAAAATTAGCTGATCATTCTGTTGTGGGATGGGTTGCACTTACTTTGAAAGGCAGTGGCAGAACAAAGTGGAACAAAACAAGTTTCTTAGTTATATACCTAATTCCCTGATTCATGTAAGTATCCTACTCCAGATGGTTTGGATGACAGAAGATAAAAATTCCTGTGATTTCTTTAATTTACTTGACCATAAAGGTAAGCAAAATATTCTCCATCTCTCAAGTGTGTAGAAATATTTGTAATATAGCATACTTCAGCCAAGAGATGAGCAAGCTTATAAAGACCTATATTTTCTATGGAATTATAATAATTTTATTAACGATCATTTTAAATACATGTTTAGGTTTCTTCTCCATTGTTAATAATGAATGTTACAGATACTTGAGTTTAGTAAATCTATACCTGCTCACTTCTCTTTCTTCCTTGCCTCCTTAGCTTTGTTACCATAATCAATTCTTTTATTTTTAATATTGTAAATTTGACTATAGTAAAGCAAATGTTACATTATAGTCACATCTTCAGCAGAAACCTCACAAAAATTAATGGGAGACAATGTTTCTGAGTAGGGAACATAATCTGATATTTTAGGAAACCTTTTAGTATAAATCATTTGAATGTATATTCATGCACACCGTTGTCGCAAGCTGAGGAAAGGGTGTAGTCTGAAATAATTTTCTATAGTCCATAAATTTTAATAAAGCTGAAACCAAGTGCCCTAAAGAAGATGGAGAATCTAGGCAAAAGGTGCAAGAAAAGGAGTAGTCAGGATGTGCATATTAGGGAGACAAAGATAAATGAGTGGACATTGATCACAGAAAATTATAAGCCACATAAAATGTGATGGGAACACTCTGCTCCATTTATCATGTGCTACACCCGCAGGCAGAATTTTGCTAAAAAGCTTGCACTATTTCTCTGATGAGAGGGTTTAAATTTAAATTCTCAAGTCAATAATTTTGCAGCATTAAATTTACCTTCAGCTAAATTAAATAAGTTTTATTTTACATTTTATTTAGAAGGTAAGGATGGAAAGGCTATAGATACAAATGTCAAGATTGTATCTAGAGGCTCTGAGGGCCAATTTGAATAGGTTAGCCCAAAAGTGGGCTTTTTATTACATTACTCCCAAGAGATGGTGCAGCAAGAGCCACTTCTCTAGTGTATGTCAGGAAAGCAAACGGCACTTCATTTCACTTTTTGCCTGTGAATAACACAAATGTATAATACCATCAGCTGCAAAGAAAGAAGATATCTGAAAGAGTCAAGGGCCAGCAAAATAATTATTTTGATGTCTTTGCAGAGTATTCATGTTATCAATGCACTTGTTAAGAACAGCTGAATGGTCTAGTGAAGCGCTGCGACAGGATCCAAATACGGAGGGCCAAACTGAAGAAAGCAAGCAGATGAATTTTTAAGCTAAGGCTTAAGTAGCCTTAGCCACCGAAGCCACCGAGGCGAAGGGCTCCGGAGTGGAGGATGGTGCCGGGGGACCCTTCCTGAAGCGGCAAAACCACGGCAAAAACCGCGAAGGCAAAAGCGCAGGGGGTGAGAGGGTGCCCCAGACCCCGCCCCGAGCCAGAGGAGGGAGCCCCTGACGAGCGGCAGCGCTGACTCAGCGTGGGCGGGGACAAGAGGGGCGGCGGCCGAACCTCCCCACGTAGAAGAGCAGCCCCCAGGGAGCGCGAGCGACCCGGAGCGCGGCGAACAGGGCGTAGCGCGGCAGTTAGCGCGGGCAGGGCGCAGTCCCCCTCCTGGCTCTAGCGGCCGACTCAACTGGTAGTCGTTGCCCTCCCAGAAGAGGACCGGCCATGGTGTCTACTCGGCCAAAAGCCGTTGCCAGAAGGAATGTGGCGACCCAGACAGAGGCCTCGCGCAAACACTCAGCTGTCCAGGTCTCTGGCTGCAGGGAGTGCCTCAGCCTGTCGGCTGTAGCGGAGGGCGGCAGAGACAACACCTGTGTGCGATGTGACCAGGTGGATGATCTGCTCTGCCTGGTGGCAGAGCTGAAGGAGGAAGTGGAGAGGCT
>NW_008824044.1:0-7701 GCF_000699105.1 Pygoscelis adeliae | reverse complement strand
CTCTTCTCCCAAGTAACTGGCGAAAGGACGAGAGGAAATGGCCTCAAGTTGCGCCAGGGGAGGTTTAGATTGGACATGAGGAAAAATTTCTTTACTGAAAGAGTGGTTAAAGATTGGACCAGGCTGCCCAGGGAAGTGGTTGAGTCCCCATCCCTGGAAGTATTTAAAAGACGGGTAGATGAGGCGCTTAGGGACATGGTTTAGTGGGCATGGTGGTGTTGGGTCGACGGTTGGACTCGATGTTCTTAGAGGTCTTTTCCAACCTTAATGATTCTATGATTCTATAGGGAGTCTGGAGAACAATCTATCATAACAGCCTCTCCTTCTTACACAGTGGTGTTCAGACAGAGGTGCTGATAAGAGAAAACTCTTTAACCAGGATTTACAGCCAGTGTCAAGTCTTCACTTTTTCCAGGAGCCTTAAGCCTTGGAGAGTATGTAGACCAAAGCATAGGACCAGGTATGATACTTTCTGAAAAATCATCCAGCACTTCTGTTACGGACAGTGATGTTATGGACCTAGCCTTAAAAAAAACATGATCTGTACATTTCAGCGAAAGTCATCAAAGCTCTAAGCATCTTTTTCACCTGATTCATATGTATATATGACTTACCATTTAGATAATGAGAATCAGCCATTCAAAGCCCTCAAAACAGTTTGCATATTTTGTCAGGACGCTGAGCAACAAAGCTAGGTGTTTACATTACTTTCCCTGCACAAAGACCTATTTCTTATTCCTGTGATGCTTGATCGCAGTGGCAGGGTGAGGCTGTCCTAACAAAGAGATTTAGTTAATTGGACAGTATAGCCAATACACAAATGGCATTCAAGTATTGTTGTTTTAACCAGTTGTACTTAAAATATGAGTTTTAGTGATAGAGTAATTTAGGAATGGACAAAAGGAAATAGTTATGCATTTTCAGGCCAAACCAGTTTTCTGCATCCAAACAAGCCAATACCATAAAGGGCTTTTTTGCTGTTTTTTTGTTTTGTTTGTTTTTTACAGTTTGCAGCATTAGACAGTGAAAGGCTACTGCCTCTCATGATACAGTTGGCCTGGGGTTAGTGTGTTAAATACTGCTTTTGACTAGAGGATAGTGCAGCAAAGTTGTCTAGATGGCCGTTAGGATGAAAGAAAGATTAGTGTCTAAGGTGCTGCTCCTGGTCCTTAAGACTCTGAAATGGGTACATAACATTTCAGGTATTTTTTTCCTCAGCATACTTACTTTCAGTGGGTTTCAGAGCAAGCTGTGGAAATGACAAAACAGTCAGGTGGTGCAACTTCTTAAACCCTATGCTGTCTTGAATAAGACATGCTCTTCAAGGGTTGTGCATTGCTGCCTAGTTTAGGAGGAGAATGGCAATAATCATAAGAGTAGCAGACAAATAAAATGTTGCTATTGAGTGCTTCATAACAACAATTTCCATGAAACAGCCTTAACATAACTCCCTGCTGAGTTACAGAAGCTTAATAGTTACCCTAAATTGTCTACAAACACATAAATGATGCTGCATTTATTACATTTTTAATCTGGAAAAGGAAGTCTCTTGGCAACTGCTTAGTTTTTTTCTAAGTATGGCACATCAGGGTTTGTTTGTTTTTGTTTTTTTTTGTTATCCTTTAGGAGTGAGGACCTGCCTGCAGAGCACAGATTATTACACTGACTCATAAAATAAATTAAGAACTTTGTCTTCATGTCAATAGCTATACTGTACACAATAGATTTAGAAAAAGGTCTCAGATTTCTACTTCCTTATTTCTAAACATAATTATAAACATTCTAAATAATCAATCTTACTGTCTTCAGAAGTCATGGATTACATGCATCGGTATTTCTGAAATTAACTCCTTACTGATATTTCAGAGTACAAAAGGCAAAAGCATGCTACAGACTTAAGAAATACTAACTGGCAGTATGAGGAATGAGATGGAAAGTAGAACAAAAATATTCAGTTATGCCTACACATACATGCTTTGGCCCCTGCTATGATTTGTTTGATGTTTACTAAATTTTTCAGTATCAGAGGACAAGAAAAGTTTTAACTGATTTGTTAAGGACAATTCTAACAGCACAAAACTTTTTTAGTGCTGCATTACAGCAACAGCTTTACATTGTATAAACTTTAACACAACTGTTTGTCTAAGTTCCAAGGACTGTGTCATACCTGGGAGGTAGTTTTCACTTGCTGCTGGTGTCAGTTCATTTCCTACTACTGTGGCTTGAAATCGCTCCTCAGCAGGCAATAATTTGCTGGTATTTGCTCTAATTGACACTGGTCGTGGAAAAGTAACATAGTAAAGCATCATGTAGCGAGGTAATGCTGGTTTGGAGGATCTTGCTGAATACACACAGCTCTTTCAGAAATCTTTTGTCCTTTTCCCATTTATATTGTGTCTGGCATCATGGTTTTGTCACAAAATCTAAATTATTTTTTCTTCCCTGTGGTCATCCACATTGTACAGGAAAAAGGCTTATCCGTGACAGGAAAGAACAGTTGTTGGTTTTTTTTTTTTTTTTCCCACAGCTTTAATCCTTTTTTACTTCCTTTAGGCCAAATAAAATGTGAAAATGAAATAAAAATTTAAATATTGAGGTACAGATGCATGGTGGTAGTATTTGGGGAACATTTTCTCCCATGTCCCATTTAAAGTAAGCAGTGTACTGACAATTGCTATTCAGATATCTTGTTATTTTTAAAAGTGTATTTCTATAATTGGTCTAAATGAAATACTTAAATATACTGGCATACTAGACACCAGTTATGTGACAGTGTACCAATATATTTAAATAACACAGTAGGTTATTTAAACTGTAGAGCATATTGGCCATGTGGTACTCAGTTTACATCTATTCTAGTAATAGTTTTGTGTTCTTAACGTATTTTTTGGAGCATGGGTGGGCTTCCTTCTTGAACGAGTAATACTTAGTTGCACCTTAAAAGTATATGCAGATTGATGTCAAATGTAGACCATTGGACCTTTAGTCAAAAAAAGGCAGAAGCGGAGGTGGTTTGAAAGTTGGGCAATTTGTAAATTAGCTTAGTTGATTTTACAATTTAGATCAAATTGAACTGAGTTTGCAGAAATTAGTATATATCTTGGAAAGACTGAACAGTCATAAAAAGGTCTTTTGCCATGAACCTTTTTCAAGCTGCAGGGTAAACTGAAGGGACAATGGCACAGAATCATATGATCTTTCATTGAATTTCTGGTTGGCTGGACACACCAGCGTCAGAGATAAGGAGTATGGTAGGTTCATATATAAGTTTTATAGGCTAGGTTTATTTTATTAGTGGAAAAGCTGTTCTAGTACATTTTAGAGCTTTCATAACTTTCTCTTTATATATTCTTTGTTTATGTGAATGAAACACATTGCTATAACTTTATTTACCTTCAAAGACAGAAGGGAAAAAAATAATTCTTATTTATTTTTAAAATGTCTTTAAACATATAATGGATATCTGTGCACAACAGATATATGTTATGGAACAATAATTTTAGTAAAAATTTCAAAATACAAACCTATGTTTTATAGATATACATACATATACAAAACCTTATTATTAATTTAGTCCTTGTGTTTATTCCATTGTATTCAGGAATATCTCAGGAATAAACTCATTACTGTTTTGTTTTTAGGTAACTCTGTCCTGACAGCAACCAACTTCATTAGTTCAAATCACTGAGCTGAGGAGCCTTGTTGTGCAAAAATCCATATAAAAGAAGCTCAGAGGATTTTTTTTATCCTTCCACTTGTAAACAAAAAATACCGATATAGAAAACATTATGAATATCAGCTTCTTTGCACCTAGAAAGACTGAGGCACAGGGATATTAAGCATTTTTTCCAGGGATTCATTATAAGGGTTAAGATTCCAATACATACCCACAAATGTACCTTTCTATATAAAAGAAATGCATGTATGTGCCATGTGAATATTATATACATGACTAAGCCCTAATTTTTAAAAGTAACTATAGTTTCACTTCTCACTAGAGTAAAGCAGATGCTTATAGAGATAGGATGGTACTGCTGTTCATAAAATTTGGGCAAGAAATATAACAGAAATGGATGTTAAGTTACAATAATCCTATAGAGGAATAACTCCAAGGAATGGAATGTATTATCTAATAAAAGATTAATTTAAATGGAAAGACCTCATCTTAGAAAATTTTGCATCAATATTTTGAAAAAAAATTTTCCATCCAGAAATTTTCATTGTTATTTTAAATAGATTGATATTAATTCTATTTTTATATTTCTATGGATATTTTAAAAGTCCTGTGTTTTCTAAGTGTAAACACTTTCAGAGGTAATGGAGCAGACCAGGAAAAGCACTGTATGAGGATACACTCTTTTAGCAAACCTAGAAAAGATGTCTAGGCAGTATTAGGTGACAGAAGAGCAATAAAGATGGTCCAGAACGAGGACACTGGCACATTGGAGAGAAGGTTAAAGTACATCAACATATTGTATTACATAAAGTAAGGCAAAGCGAAACAATGAACAAGCAAAAAAAGTATTTGCTGGTTCTGGCATCTTCAGAGTTCTGAATTCTCATTTTCATTATCCATTTATTTGGTCACATAAATTATGTATAAAAGGTAATGATATATACATCTAGGGGTAAAAATGTGATTTATACACAAATTTTAACTATACTTCCTTTAAACTCAAAGAGATTGCTCATATGAGCAAAACTAGATGTGTAATTAATATGGCCAAAAATAATTAAAGTGCATTCTGGTTTTGTTCTTTAATGCTGTGTTTGTAAAGATGAAAGGACTCATACCTTTAGGGAGAGAATCCTTTTATCTGTAGCAGGGTGCAGTCTGTTCACATTTTATGCAGTAAATGTTTCCACTGGCTCCTTTAGATTTTCTTCTATTTGAAATTAGAACACATTTATATACCTTTATGAGAGGGTCCGAATCTGTAGGCTGCCACTTCCTATGGTTGATTTGCCCCCTACAGATGCCTCTGCTTCTTATCAGCCTATGAGTAACTCTTATATTAAATTAAATTACAGATAAGTTTTGCATAACAGGCATTTTATACTTCTCAACAGTATGCTTGTCTCATGTCTTATTAGCAATCATGAGAATAAGTGAGAAATCTCTACTTTAACTGAAATATTGTCTTTTGTCCTAAGATTCTTGAGCTGAATGGTGTTTACTGGTGGATGAGAATTTGTATGGATTATTTTGGACTTATTGGTGTGGTATCATAAAGTACAATATGGTATACCTGAGTTTTACTTGCAAAGTTTGTTGCAATTTGTTTGAACCAACATCATACATCTAGATTTATGATAACATTGCAGTCTCTTAATGTGTATGGTTTTGATTTTATTTCATTTTACCTGGTTTCATAAACTGGCCAGCTCTTGAAATACTAAGCTCTACTTTCATACATGATTCATGAAGAGATTGGAAACTTACTAAATAAAATAATGAATACATTTCAATGTTGTTGAAGGAAGAGTTCTTAGAGGTGTCTTGCTAGCAAGTCCTTCCATCTGCCAATATTTCTGTTTCTTAAGTAGTCATGTGTTTGTTAACACAATACCTAAGTTAAAAAAAAAAAAAGGCAAAGAAAGCAGAGAGCTTTTGAATCACAAAGAAAAACTATAGTCTTTTAAAAATGTTCATAGAAAACCAGAAAATGGCTTATTATGATTTAGTCAATAACCTTCTTTTCCTTAGATCAAAGAAAATATTTTGAGGGAGATCTAAATTAGGAGCCCATAAAAATATTTCTGATGTATTAAATAATATGGTAGTTCTGTTATCATTATTTCACTTATATAGCATACTTAATTTTTTCCAAGGGCCTTTCAGACCTAGTTAGCACTTTTCTCATGGGACAGAACATTTACTAGAGAGGCAAAGGTTTATGGAAAGAATATTTGTACCTTGGCCACACTTGGGCCCCCAGAATGCTAGACTGTTTATATGAAAAAAAACCATAAATGCCTATAAGAGAGTGAAAGGCAGACACGCTTTTTTGGGTTGCTGAACATCAATTAACTCCTTTAGTATAACCTATTGCTTCAGTCCTTGGCACAGCCAACTTGGGAAGAGCTACTGCTGTTGAATGTAGAAACTCCTTTACAATAGACACTGCCTTCTAATATGTCTCATTATGAAGGATCGCTTGTGCATGCATTTCACCTATCACATCTCCTATCATTCCTAAAAATGTTTCACACAATGTGTCTCTCAGAATCCGCAGTGGCTCTTCTGTGTGATAAATTGCCCCTTAACAACCTTAACAGAGTAGTAAGTATTTTCAGTGCAAAATTATGCAACACATCAAAAGTAAGAGTTTGGGGACAGTCTATAGTAAGCAGAATTTAATAAGAAATTAAATCAAGCACTGTACTGATTATGTTACTCATTTGCATATATAATTCAATAAGCCTCCTTCATTCTCAATGTACTGGAACTCATGAAGAGTTTTCATCCTCCTTCAGTGACATACAGCACAATGGCTTATTGGCTTAGTCCAGACAACTACCAGTCAAACGTATAAACTACACCATCACGTATTCCAGTTACGACACATTTTGCAAAGAAAGCAAAAAAATGACTTGGAAAATATTTAATAGATGGAAAAATTATTACTGTTTAGGGGAGCAGTTAGTTTTTTTTCTTCTAGTCCATTTGTTTGTTGTTGTGGTTTAACCTCAGTCAGCAACTGAGCACCACACAGCCCCTCGCTCACTCCCCCCACACCCTGGTGGGATGGGGAAGAGAATCAGAAGAGTAAAAGTGAGAAATCTCATGGGTTGAGATAAAAAAAGTTTAATAATTGAAATAGAATAAAATAATAACAACAATATACAAAGCAAGTGATGCACAATGCAATTGCTCATCACCTGCCGACCGATGCCCAGCCAGTCCCCGAGCAGCGGCCCCTCCAGCCAGCTCTTCCCTAGTTTATATACCGAGCATGATGTCACATGGTATGGAATATCCCTTTGGCCAGTTTGGGTCAGCTGTCCTGGCTGTGCCCCCTCCCAGCTTCTTGTGCACCTCCAGCCTTCTCAGTCGGTAGAGCATGGGAAGCTGAAAAGTCCTTGACTAGTGTAAGCACTACTTAGCAACAACTAAAACATCAGTGTGTTATCAACATTGTTCTCATCCTAAATCCAAACCACAGCACTGTACCGGCTACTAGGAAGAAAATTAACTCTATCTCAGCCAAAACCAGAACATTTGTAAATTTCAATTTTTGAAAGACTGCACAGGTTGACTGGAGAAATATAGTTCTTCATTTGAGACACTATTCTGATGGCTTTGCCAGCCAAACTGAAGTCTCAGGACTGTTGATCTTGTGTTCAACAAGACTTAAAGATGCAAAAGAGTATTTATAGAAACATAGAATCATCAAATAGTTTGGGTTGGAAGGGACATTTAAAGGTCATCTAGTCTACCCCACCCTGCAATGAGCAGGCACATCTTCAACTAGACGGGTTGCTCAGAGCCTCGTCCAACCTGACCTTGAATGTTTCCAGGGATGGGGCATCCACCACCTCTCTGGGCAACCTGTTCCAGTGCTTCACCACCCTCAGCGTAAAAAATTTCTTCCTTATATCTAGTCTGAATCTACCCTCTTCTAGTTTAAAACCATAACCCCTCATTCTATTACTACGCTCCCTGATAAAGATTCCCTCCTCATCTTTCCTGTAGGCCCC
>NW_008824043.1:0-284 GCF_000699105.1 Pygoscelis adeliae | reverse complement strand
TAAATGGAGCCCTGCTGGAGGGCAAGCTGAGTTGGTCCTCCTTGGAGCAGCGGATCTGCAATCAGGGACTCTCCCCTTGGGTCGGGACACCACCCAGTGAAACTCCTCGAGGTTGAGAGCCCTCATCTTATAGGTGACTGATTGTGCACATTCTGGGTCCTTATTTCTAAAGCCAGCTGTGCATATTAATTCCTCGTACACCATCCTGAACCTGTGGTTTAGTGATGTTGTCGCAGTGTTGACACCTCATTTCTGGTTAGTTTTCTGCTAAACAATTTTGGTTT
>NW_008824042.1:1800-2080 GCF_000699105.1 Pygoscelis adeliae | reverse complement strand
CTGAGCACCCTGCCCTCGCAGGCAGGGTGTCCCCCAGCACCCCGAGCTTGCAGGCAGGGCACCCCTGAGCTCACAGGCAGGGCATCCCCCAGCTCCTGGAGCTCGCAGGCAGGGCGTCCCCAAGCTCACAAGGCAGGGTGTCCCTGAACTCCCAGAGCCCCAGGCAGGGCGTCCCGGAGCTCGGGGCGGTGGAAAGGCAGCGAGGCTCCCCCAGAGCTCTGCCCCATGCCGGGGGCGGGTGTGGGGCCGTGCAGCCCCCCAGCCCCGGGCAGGATGGCCG
>NW_008824042.1:0-207 GCF_000699105.1 Pygoscelis adeliae | reverse complement strand
GGGGGGGGAAGGGGGAATGGGAGAGGGAGCGATCCCCGGCGCCACCCCCCGCGCGGGGGTACCGGGGGGGTTCTTCCCGTCCCATCCTATCTCGTCCCATCCCATCCCGACCCCGTCCTGTCCCCGTCCCATCTCATCCCATCCCGACCTGTCTCGTCCCCAGCACATCCCATCCTGTCCTACCCCATCCCATCCTGCCCTGTCCCC
>NW_008824041.1:66251-70131 GCF_000699105.1 Pygoscelis adeliae | reverse complement strand
CACGTCTCTGTCCCCACAGGCCTTCAGCCGGGCGCACCGCATCGGCCAGGCCAACAAGGTGATGATCTACCGGTTTGTCACGCGTGCGTCGGTGGAGGAACGCATCACGCAGGTGGCCAAGCGCAAGATGATGCTGACGCACTTGGTAGTGCGCCCGGGGCTGGGCTCCAAGGCCGGCTCCATGTCCAAGCAGGAGCTTGATGACATCCTCAAGTTCGGCACTGAGGAGCTCTTCAAGGATGAGAATGAGGGTCAGCGCCCGATGGGGTTGGGGATGGGTGGGGCAGGGTGTGCCGGGCTTTGGGGGGGATATGGGAGGCGGTGGTGGAACGCGATGAAATGTGGGAGGCCGTGGGGGGTCGTGGGAGGCCGTGGTAGGACCTGGGAGCCCATGGTGGGCTGTGACTGGGCCCGCAAAGCCGTGATGAGGTGTGCAACGTCATGGTGGCGCCATGATGGGTCACGCAAAGCCATGATGGGATGTGCAAGGTCACGATGGCTTCACGATGGGTCGTGCAGAGCCGAGGTGGGATGTGCAAGGTGATGATAGGTCATGCAAAGCTACGGTGGGATGTCTGAGGTCGTGACGGGATGTGTGAGGTCATGGCAGGACGTGCGGGGCCATGACAGGACATGGCAGGCCATGAAACGTTATGAAAACCTATGATGGAACGTGCAAGGACATGATGAGGTCACGATGGGACATGCGAGGCCATGGCGGGATGCGTGAGGCCATGGTGGGACGTGCGAGGCCGTGGTGGGACACATGAGGTCGTGATGGGGCTGTGACAGGTCATGAAAAGCCATGATAGGACATGCGAGAACATGATAGTGTCATGATGGGGCCCGAGAGGCTGTGATGGGACGTGTGGGGCCAGGATGGAACACATGAGGCCGTGATGGGACACGTGAGGCTATGACAGAAGCTGTGAGGCCATGGTGTGAGAGGCCGTGACAGGGCTGCGATGGGACACCTGAGATGGTGGCGAGGTGTGTGAGGCTGTGCCGTGCTGTACGGGGCTGGGACAGTCCACGTCAGTGTGCGTCGGGCCATTCTGGGCCATGCCGGGCCACGTCAGGCTATGCTGGACCGTGTCGGGCTGTGTTGGGTTGTGCCAGGCCATGCCGGTCCATGTTGGGGCATGCCAGGCTGTGTTGGGCCGTGTTGGATCATATCAGGCCCTGTTGGACTATATTTGGCCAGGTTGGACCGTGTTGGACCACCATATTGGACTGTGTCAGTCCATGTCGGGCCGTGTTGGGCCGTGTCAGGCTGTGTCAGGCCATGTCAGGCCGTGTTGGGCTGTATTGGGCCATGCTGGACCATATTTGGCCAAGTTGGACCATGTTGGACCACCATATTGGACTGTGTCGGTCCATGTTGGGCTGTGTCAGGCCATGTTGGGCTGTGTTGGGCTGTGTCAGGCCATGTCAGGCTGTGTCGGGCCATGCTGGGCCATACTAGGTTTTGTCAGGCTGCGTTGGGCCATGCTGGGCTGTGTGGGGCCATGTTGGACCATATTGGACTGTGTTGGGCCATGTCAGGCCGTGTTGGGCTGTGCTGGACCACGTCAGGCCATGTTGGGCCCTGTCGGGCCATGTCAGGCTGTGTTGGTCTATGTTGGGCCGTGTTGGGCCATGTCAGGCCGTGTTGAGCCGTGTTGGGCTGTGCTGGGCTGTGTGGGGCCATGTTGGACCATATTGGACTGTGTTGGGCCATGTCAGGCCGTGTTGAGCCGTGTTGGGCTGTGCTGGGCTGTGTGGGGCCATGTTGGACCATATTGGACTGTGTTGGGCCATGTCAGGCCGTGTTGAGCCGTGTTGGGCTGTGCTGGGCTGTGTGGGGCCATGTTGGACCATATTGGACTGTGTTGGGCCATGTCAGGCCGTGTTGAGCCGTGTTGGGCTGTGCTGGGCTGTGTGGGGCCATGTTGGACCATATTGGACTGTGTTGGGCCATGTCAGGCCGTGTTGAGCCGTGTTGGGCTGTGCTGGGCTGTGTGGGGCCATGTTGGACCATATTGGACTGTGTTGGGCCATGTCAGGCCGTGTTGAGCCGTGTTGGGCTGTGCTGGGCTGTGTGGGGCCATGTTGGACCATATTGGACTGTGTTGGGCCATGTCAGGCCGTGTTGGGCTGTGCTGGACCATGTTGGGCCATGCTGGACTCTGTTGGGCCGTGTCGGGCCCTGCTGGGCCACGTCGGGCCACGCTGGGCTGTACTAGGTCACGTCAGGCCGCGTTGGGCCGTGTTGGAGCGTGCCAAGGCCATGTTGAGCCGTGCTAGGCCCTGCCGGCCCGAGTCAGGCCATGTCAGCAGCGTGTCGCCGGCGCAGGGGAGAACAAGGAGGAGGACAGTAGCGTCATCCACTACGACAACGAGGCCATCGCCCGGCTGCTCGACCGCAACCAGGATGCCACCGACGATGCCGACGTGCAGAACATGAACGAGTACCTCAGCTCCTTCAAGGTGGCCCAGTACGTCGTGCGTGAGGAGGACAAGGTGCGCCTGGGGGATGGGGACACGGGGACACGAGATCGGGTGTGAAGGGGGGGGACGATGGGGACGCTGGAGATGGTGGAGGTGGAGATGGTGGAGGTGGAGATGATGGGGACGGGATGGTGGAGATGGGGACGCTGGAGATGGTGGAGATTGGGACGCTGGAGATGGTGGAGGTGGAGATGATGGGGACAGGACGCTGGAGATGGTGGAGGTGGAGATGATGGGGACGGGATGGTGGAGATGGGGACGCTGGAGATGGTGGAGATTGGGACGCTGGAGATGGTGGAGGTGGAGATGATGGGGACAGGACGCTGGAGATGGTGGAGGTGGAGATGATGGGGACAGGACGCTGGAGATGGTGGAGGTGGAGATGATGGGGACGGGATGGTGGAGATGGGGACGCTGGAGATGGTGGAGATTGGGACGCTGGAGATGGTGGAGGTGGAGATGATGGGGGACAATGGGGATGATGGAGGTGGAGATGATGGGGACGATGAGGATGGGGACAATGGGGACGATGGAGATGGTGGGGACGATGGAGATGATGGAGGTGGAGATGATGGGAACAATGAGGATGGGGACAATGGGGACGATGGAGATGGTGGGGACGATGGAGATGGAGGTGGGGACAATGGAGATGATGGAGACAGATGACGGGGAAGATGGGGACAATGGGGACAATGGAGATGGGGGTGATGGAGAAGGGGACGGTGGGGAGGGGGGTGGTGGGGATGATGAAGACAGTGGAGATGGGGGGGACGGAGACGGGGAGGATGGAGATGATGGGGGCAGTGGAGACAGGGATGGTGGAGTCAATGGGACTGGAGATGATTGAGATGGAGACAGATGGTGAAGGCAGCGGGCACGTGAGCGATGGAGATGGCATTGGAGATGATGGGAATGACGGAGCCATGGAGAAGGGGACAGTGGGGATGATGGAGATGGGAATGATGAGGACAGTGGAGGTGGAGAGGATAGGGAGATCAAGATGACGGAGAGCAGGAGGATGGAGGTGACAATGGGGATGATGCAAACAATGGAGATAGGGATGATGGTGGTGGGAATGATGGAGATGGTGGGGACAATGGAGACGGAGGTGATGGGGATGATGGAGATGAGTATGATGGAGGTGGAGATGGGGATGATGAGGACGATGAGGATGACGGGGATGATGGAGGTGATGGGGATGATGGAGGAGGGGATGGGGATGATGGGGATGATGTAGATGATGGAGGTGATGGGGATGATGGAGGTGATGGAGATGGGGGTGATGGAGGAGATGGGGACGATGGAGGTGGAGGTGATGGAGATGGGGATGATGTAGATGATGGAGGGGATGGGGACGATGGAGGGGATGGAGATGGGGGTGAGGGGGGGG
>NW_008824041.1:65866-66077 GCF_000699105.1 Pygoscelis adeliae | reverse complement strand
TGATGGAGATGGGGAGGAGGTGGGTGATGGGGACGATGGAGGCGGAGCTGATGGAGATGGGGGATGATGGAGACGATGGGGATGGGAACGACGGAGGTGACGGTGGCGGGGACAATGGGGGATGGTGCAGGTGGAGCTGATGGAGCTGGGGACAGCGGAAACGATGGAGCTGGGAATGCTGGAGCCGGCGATGCCGGACCTGGTGGTGGGG
>NW_008824041.1:58007-60414 GCF_000699105.1 Pygoscelis adeliae | reverse complement strand
CCCCCCCCCAGGTGCTGGGCTTCAACACGCGGCAGCGCAAGGCCTTCCTGAACGCGGTGATGCGGTGGGGGATGCCCCCCCAGGACGCCTTCACTTCCCAGTGGCTCGTCCGCGACCTGCGCGGC
The DNA here is from genome assembly GCF_000699105.1 of Pygoscelis adeliae. Classification (NCBI taxonomy): domain Eukaryota; kingdom Metazoa; phylum Chordata; class Aves; order Sphenisciformes; family Spheniscidae; genus Pygoscelis; species Pygoscelis adeliae. Next base: position 60,289 of record NW_008824041.1, on the reverse strand, counting down.
AAGACCGAGAAGGAGTTCAAGTAGGTGACACCGGGGACAGGCGGTGACACCGGGGACAGGCGGTGGCATCAGGGACAGGTGGTGGCACTGGGGACAGGCGGTGGCACCGGCACAGGTGGGGCAGGATGGTGGGGTACCCGTGTGTGTGTGTCCCCATGTTCTTGTGTCCCCTACGTGTGTCCCTGTGTCCTCACGTGTCACCCGTGTCCCCACGTCCTTGTGCCCTCATGTTGTCCCCATGTCTTTGTTCTCATGTGTGTCCCCATGTCTCTGTGTGTCCCCGTGTGTGTCCCCATGTTCTCACGTTGTCCCCATGTCCCCACGTCACCCATGTCCCCATGTCTTTGTTACACGTTTCTGCGTGTCCCCGTGTGTGTCCCCATATCCTTATGTCCCCACGTGTGTCCCCATGTTCTCATGTTGTCCCCATGTCCCCACATCTCCCATCTTTGTCTCCATGTGTCCCCCATGTCCCCATGTGTGTCCCCCATGTCCCCATGTGTGTCCTTACGTCCCCATGTGTGTCCCTGTATGCTTTTGCCCTCGTGTCCCCCCCATGTCCCCATGTGTGTCCCCACGTGTGTCCCCATGTTCTCATGTTGTCCCCCATGTCCCCACATGTCACCCGTCTTTGTCTCTATGTGTCCCCCATGTCCCTATGTGTGTCCTTACATCCCCATGTGTGTCCCTGTATCCTTTTGTCCCCATGTCCTCATGTCCCCATGTCCTTATGTCCCCATGTGAGCCCCCCATGCCCCCATGTATGTCCCCATGTCCTCGTGTCCTCCATGTCCCCCATATACGTCCCCATCTTTTATTGTCCCCTGTGTCCCCATATGTCCCCCCACATGCTTATAGTGTCCCCATGTCCTTATGTCCCCCCGTGTCCACATGTCCCCATGTGCACCCCCATGTCCCTGTGTTTGTCACCGTGTCCTCATGTCCCCGTGTCCCCCCATCTCCCTGTGTGTCATCTTCCCGTGTCCCTGTTGTCCCCTGTCCTTCTGTGCCCCCCCATGTCCCTGTGCATCCCCATCGTCCCATGTCACTGTGTCCCCATGTCCCTGTGTATCCCCATCTTCTCATGTCCCCCCATGTCCCCATTGCCCCTTGTCCCTCTGTGCCCCCCCATGTCCCTGTGTCCCTGTGCCCCCCCATGTCCCTGTGCATCCCCGTCGTCCCATGTCACTGTGTCCCCATGTCCCTGTGTATCCCCATCTTCTCATGTCCCCCCATGTCCCCATTGTCCCTGTGTGTCCCCCGTCTTCCTGTGTCACATCACCTCACGTCCTTCTGTGTCCCCCCATATCCCAGTGTCCCTGTGCCCCCCCATCGTCCCGTGTCCCCCTGTGTCCCCGCGCCGCGTGATGAGCCCTTACTCAGCCGAGTGCCATCGCTGTCGGTTTTCCTGGGGACCGGACGAGCCCGTGTCCCCCTCACCCTGACACAGAGTCACCCCCGGGGTCCCCGTGTCCCCTCGGGGGGCCGGCTCTGGCCCAGGGGACGCCAGAGCGGTGGCAGGACCCGGCCAGTGCCGGTACAGCCCGGGACGGGCGCTGTGATGAGGGGACAGGCTGATGGCGCGGGGACATCAGGGACACTGGGGCCATCAGGGATACTGGGGACACTGGGGTCACGGATGCTGGGGACCCCGGGGATAGGGATGGGAACAGGGTCCCTGGGGATGGGGACACTGGGGACCCTGGGGATGGGGACAGCGGGGACCCTTAGGACAGGGTCCCTGGGGTCAGGGCCCCTGGAGATGGGGACAGCGGGGACAGGGACCCCAGAGGAGGGGGACAGAGACCCAGGGATGAATGGGGACTGTGGGGACAAGGATCCTGAGCATGGGGACAGGGGACGCTGGGGACAGGAGCTATAGAGACAAGGGACACTTGGGACAGGGACAGGGATAGGGGCCTTGGGGAGGGGGACTATGGGGACAAGGGACCCTGGGGACAGGGACCTTGGGGACGGTGGCAGGGACCCTGAGAATGCGGTCTGTGGGGACAAGACCTTGAGGACAGCGACAAGGGACTCTGGGGACAGGGTCTGTGGGGACAAGGGACCCTGGGGACAGGGACCTTGGGGACGGTGGCAGGGACCCTGAGAATGCGTTCTGTGGGGACAAGACCTTGAGGACAGCGACAAGGGACCCTGGGGGACAGGGTCTGTGGGGACAAGGGACCCTGGGGACAGGGACCTTGGGGACGGTGGCAGGGACCCTGAGAATGCGTTCTGTGGGGACAAGACCTTGAGGACAGCGACAAGGGACCCTGGGG
>NW_008824041.1:54714-56387 GCF_000699105.1 Pygoscelis adeliae | reverse complement strand
GCTGGGGGGATATGGGGGACAGGATGGGGACACAGGGATAGGGAGGACATAGGGGACAGGGGATGGGGACAGGGACATGGGGACAGGGGGGACAGGATGGGGACATGAGGCACAGGGGATGGGGACAGGGATGGGGGGACATGGGCACAGGGGCGATACGGGGGACAGGATGGGGACACAGGGATAGGGGGACATAGGGGATGGGATGGGGACAGGGACATGGGCCATATGGGATGGGGACACAGGGATGGGGGGGACATGGGGGACGGGATGGGGACAGGGACGTGGGCGATATGGGATGGGGACAGGATGGGGACACAGGGATAGGGGGACATAGGGGATGGGATGGGGACAGGGACGTGGGGACGGGATGGGGTGACATGGGGGACAGGGATACAGGGACATGGGGGACAGGATAGGATGGGGACACAGGGGACGTGGGGGACAGGATGAGGAGGGGCACATGGGACAGGATGGGGACACAGGGACAGGGGACGCGGGATGGGGACATGGAGGTCAGGACGGGGGTGGGGATGAGGGGGACATGGGACAGGGACATGGGACATGGGATTGGGATGGGGACAAGGGGGACACGAGATGGGGATGGGGACACGGGGACATGGGGGACGGGACAGGGGATGGGGACACGGGCCGGGGTGCGGTGATGGAGATGTGAGGACATGGGGGACAGGGGACAAGGACGCTGGGGACAGAACGTGGGGACACGGGGATGCGGGGACGGGCACAGGGACGTGGGGGACATAGGGTCGTGGGGGGCAGAAGGATGGGGGACACGGGGACAGGGGCGCAGGGACATGGGCAGGGTGCTGGGGACACCCCATGTCCCTGTGTCCCCATGTCCTAACATCCCCTGTCCCCAGCCACGCCGGCGCCCAGCGAGCGCGGGGACGGGCCAGGGCCACCCCCGGACAGGGACGATGGTGACACCAGGGACGAGAAGGAGCCCAAAGGCCCCGAGAAGATGGAGACGGAGGTGGGTGACAGGGTTGTCCCCAACTCTGTCCTCTCTGTCCCTAGTGATGTCCTCCCTGTCCCCAATCATGTCCTCCCTGTCCCCATAACTGTCCCCCATCGTGTCCTCCTTGTCCCCATCCCTGTCCCCAGTTGTGCCCTCCCTGTCCCCATCCCTGTCCCCAGTCACGTTCTCCTTGTCCCCAACTCTGTCCCCGTCCCTGTCCCCACAGCTGTCCCCCATCATGTCCTCCCTGTCCCCATCCCTGTCCCCAGTCGTGTCATCCCTGTCCCCAGTCACGTTCTCCTTGTCCCCAACTCTGTCCCCGTCCCTGTCCCCACAGCTGTCCCCCGTGTCCTCCCTGTCCCCATCCCTGTCCCCAGTCGCGTTCTTGTCCCCAACTCTGTCCCAACCCTGTCCCCACCGCATCCCCGCTCATGTCCCCCAGCCCTGTCCTCCTCCCCATCCTTGTCCCCAACCCTGTCTCTGTCCCCAACGCTGTCATCACCCCCCTGTCCTTGTCCCTGTCCCCTCCCTGTCCTCTCCCCCCCCGACCCTGTGTCCCATCCTGTCCTCCCTGTCCCCAATCCTGTCCCTGTCCCCAATCCTGTCCCTGTCCCCTCTGTCCTTGTCCCCTCTCTCCCCATCCCTGTCCCCTCCCCACCATTGTCCCCATGCCCCCCGGTCACTCCGGGGGTAC
>NW_008824041.1:34802-53979 GCF_000699105.1 Pygoscelis adeliae | reverse complement strand
CCCCCCGCGCAGAGGAGGTGAAGGCTGAGAAGGAGCCCAAGCTGGAGGCGCGCACCAACGGCCGGCGGGATGACAAGGCCGAGAAGCCGCGCTTCATGTTCAACATCGCCGATGGCGGCTTCACGGGTGAGCAGGTGACGGGGCGGGGGGCGGGACTGACGGATGGACTGACACGCCGGGGTTCCCGCTTACCTGACGCCCCCGCCCCACCCCACAGAGCTGCACACGCTGTGGCAGAACGAGGAGCGCGCCGCCATCTCCTCGGGGAAGCTCAATGAGATCTGGCACCGGCGCCACGACTACTGGCTGCTGGCCGGCATTGTCCTGTATCCTTCCGACACGCCTGGGTTCCCCCCCTCCCCGCTGGCACGCCGGGGTCTCCCCGCGGCATGTCTGGGTCCCCCCGTGGCACGCCGGGGTCCCCTCGTGACACGCCTGGGTCCCCCCACGACACTCCTGGGTCCCCCTGTGGCACGCCGGTGTCCCCTCATGGCACGCCAGGGTCCCTCCCCCCGCCCCGGGTGCCGTCATCCTCCCCAGGGCTGGTGGCAGTGGTGGCACCAAGGAGGGTGACACCAGGGTGGGGGTGACCCAGGGGCAGGTGACACGGGGGCGGTGGTGATGTTGGGGACGGTGGTGACGGTGACAGTGGGGACAGTCCTCAGGGGGAGGTGACGGAGCAGGAGGTGATGCTGGGGACGCGGTGACACGGTGACATGGTGGCAGTCCTTAGTGAGCGGCCACAACTCCATGTGCTGGCGGGGGTGACCTGGGCGGGGGTGAGGGTAACCTTGGTGATCCGGTGACAGTGACACGGTGACAATCCTTAGCGCACAGCCATGGCTCCATGCACTGAACAGGGATGACCTGGGGGGTGACGAGGGGAACACTGGGGACAAGGTGACGCCATGAGGGTGATGTGGTGACAGTGATGTGACGGTGACACAGCGGTGGTGACGCAGCGGTCCCTTATGGCCCTGGGTGTAAGGGGCCAGGGTGTATGGCCCGAGGGCATCCAGGGGTCTCCAGCGACCGGGATCAGCCCTGCGGTACGATACCACCTGCCGGAGGTGACACCACATTGCAAAAGTCCTGTTTCTCCCCCAGTGGGGACTTATGGGGTGGGCTTGCTGGGGAGGGGAAGTGTAACTGCAGGCCATGCCCCAGGGCCATGGGGACTCCCCAGTTCTCTGGGGGGGACAAGGAGGATGTGGGTGCTGCCCCACCTGGCACAGCAGGAACTGTTGTTGGACGTAGCTGGCCACCGCAGCCCAGACGGCTGTTCACTCTGGAAAGCTCGATTCTGGCGAAGCTCAGAGGGAACGTCATCACAGTGAGGCATCTAGGCAAGCTCAGAGCCCCAGTGGTTGTGGGGCAGTGGAAGAGCTGCCAAGGGAAGGTGATGGCCGGCAACAGCTTTCAGTCCTGGCACCTTTCATGGGGGAGGAGTCACTGTGTTTTCATTTTTGGAGCTGGGCTCCATGCTCCTTCCCAAAGCGTGTGCTTGTGTTTTTGTGTGTGCGCCTCTGCTCTATCCCACCGATAATCCCATAACGTTCCCATTATACCTGGTTCTTATTTGCAGCTGCAATTCAGCCTCCTTTGGGGGACCCCTGCATCTTGGGCTTTAATCTCTGGGCTGTGTGGTCCAGCTGAAGGAGAAGGGGTCGGGGAGGAGGACACATGCCCAGATCCATTCCTTGCCCCTCTGGCTTGCCTTGTGTTGGCTGTCCAGGTCCAATAAATACATCTAGCGTCTGTACGGTTGATACCTTCTACCTTCTGGCCTGCATCTGTAGAGGGCTGATGTCTTGGGGAGAGAAACATGGGCAGGAGGGGTGTGATGAGGGGGTCACGCTTACATGGCAAACCACCCTGGGGATCAGACCCCTTCGTCGGGCATCTGCTTCCAAAGAAGAGTAGACAGCCCACCCCAGCACAGGAGCATTGCAGAAGCTAGCCACCACGCCCTTGGGCCAGAGGGTGCAAATCAGCCCTGGGAAACGGGCGATTTCCAAGACTCTGCAGCCTGCCCACTGCCCGCACAAGGAAGTTCCAATCTGACTTCCCCTCTCCGTGCTGGCTTACACCATGCGGTGGGCATCAGCCCAAATGCCGGGCAGCGCAGGAAGCCTCAGGCACACATCACCTCTTTCCCGGATGCACGTGGCGTAAATCAGGCATGCTCAATGGGGCTGAATTCCCCTTTGTACAAGGAGACACAACCCACTGTGTGTGGGAACATGGTGTATTTCTACGGGTAGAAGCTGGGGCATGGGGCAAATAGAGATCAAACTCTGTGTTTTCCCAATGAGCTCTACAGAGGAGCGCCAACGATGGCTAAAACCTTCAGCCTCTGCCTTTTCCAGCACCGTCCCCGTTTGCTATTTTCATAAAATACCAAGTTGTGGCAGAAAAGCCTTGCTTGAAAAGACACTTCTGCTCTTATGATGAAGATGTTCAGGGTGCAGGAATGTTTTTCTTATTGCCTGTCTTTCATCCTTCGCCATGGAGGGACCCAATAGGGCACTCCTGGTGTGCCCGGGAGACAGAGGCACAAAGGCACTCTCTTTAGCATTTTCCCAGGGTTTGAAATTCAGGAGCAGGCTGGACCTGGAGTGACAAGAGCTGCAAGTTTTGCTCAGTCACTCCAACCTTCCAATTCATCCGTCCATCCATCCAAACATTCGTCCATCCATCAATCCATTCGTCAAACCATTGCAGGTACCCGCTCCTGCCCTATCGGCCACTCAACCACCTGTAACATCACAAGCAGCTGCAAAAGCGAAGGGCCTGATCTTGACCAATCAGCTAAACAGAAAAACGTGACATCACAACCATGTGCACAAGCCAGGGGCCTGATCCTGCCCTGTCAGCCACATGCAAGATCAGAAGCACATGCACAAGGCAGGGGAATGGAATGGAACGGAACGGAACGGAACGGAATATTTTTCAGTTGGAATTGAGCTACAACAATCCTCTAGACCAACTGCTTGACCACTCCAGGGCTGACCAAAAGTTAAAGCGTGTTAATAAGGGTGTTGTCCAAATGCCTCTTAAACACTGACAGGCTTGGGGCATCGACCACCTCTCCAGGAAGCCTGTTCCAGGGTTTGAACACCCTCTCGGTAAAGAAATGATTCCTCATGTCAAGCCTGAACCTCCCCTGCGCAGCTTTGACCCATTCCCAGGTGTCCTGCCCCTGGATCCCAGGGGCACCTCCCTCTCCATGTCCCTCCTCAGGAAGCTGTAGAGCGCAATGCGGTTGCCCTCAGCCTCCTCTCCAGACAAGACAAACCCAGAGTCCTCCGCTGCTCCTCAGAGGACATGCCTTCCAGCTTTGTTGCCCTCCTCTGGACACATTCCAGGACCTTCACATCCTTCTTAAATGGTGGGACCCAGAACTGCACACAATTTTCTTGGCTGCCTGGGCACACTGCTGCCTCCCGTTGAGCAGGACCCCCAGATCCCTTTCTGCAGGTCTGCTCTCCAGCCACTCCTCTCCCAATTTGTACTTGTGCCCAAAACCAAATTCCGTTTTATGAGGACAGCGTGTAGTTAGCCAGGGTCAACACCAAACCACGACTCCTTTCTGCACATAATAACTTAATACAAACTGACGGTACATGTTTATAGTGCAAAGTATTTTAGGAAGTCAAAGAGGCAGAAGCAGAGGGAAAAACAACTTGTGAAGATGAGGAAGTTCAACTCTACGGCCAGTGTTATTTGCAGGCATTTTAGCTCCATTTCAATGTGTAGTCTTTGCCTAATTCAAGTTCAAGCCGGGTGATTTCCAGGACCTTTGAAAAACAAACAAAAACCCAGCAATGAGGAACTCTGCTCTGAAGATGTCTTGGTTTTCTGCAGCTCAGAGAAGATGGCTGGTTCTTATCTCAGATTACTTCTCTTCACTATCTTAATTAATCTTTTTGGTTACATACATTATATGATAATATTATTATATTTATTATATTTTATTTTATATTCTATTAAATTACATTGTATTACATTATATTCTGCTATGCTGTTACTATAGATTTTACATAATATTTTTCTATAGTATATATTCCTTTCATATAATAATTATAAATTTTAATATATTAATACATTATCTTTTGCCTTCCCACTGAAAAGCAGAAATAAGTGAGACTCAACAGAACACCGAGTTCTGTAGAAAGGGTGGTAAATTAAATTAAACATTGACTGATTTTTAGCTTGGGGGGATGTCACTGAACAAGTGCGACCGTGACTTGTGATGAGACTTCATTAATTCTGTAGGGGGAAAAAAAATTGTTGCAAAAGTACCCTGAGTTCTTACTTTTTAGATGTCAGTGTTTTTACTGCAATAAAGTAGTATATTTTAGAAGTTATATTACAGCCAAGAGATGAACCCCCAAGCATTTAAGAGCACATAACTAATAGCAACGACAGGATTTGCCTGTAAACCATCATCTTACCTGGTTTTGGCTGTCGTAAGACGCAACGTGAGGAGATTGGATCGCTTCACCATTCTGCGATACCGTCACCTCCTGGACGGTTGAGGTCACCCCCAAAATTTTAATTCGAGTAAACTTCAAATTGTTCGGATCGGCATAACCACGGTGCAAAACCTTTATCTCTAAAATATTCTGAAGGAAGAGGAAAAAGAAAGTTCGTGATTTATCCTTGGGCAGTTACATTTCAGGATATGCTTTTATCAGCCCACTTGAGGCTTACAATTTTCCACTCTTCTTCAATTTAAAAAAAACCAAAAAACAAACAACTCTATGCTATTATTTATTTTCCAGATGTTTGAGGCTTTGATTTTCCCAGTTCCACCACCTTTGCAGATCTCTTGCAGACTCCTCCGCTACCAATGAGGTGCTGAATATTAATTTGTCCTGATGTGAACTCTGCAGCATAAGAAAGGATTAAAACAATGGTTTTCATCATTCAGACCTTTTTTCCTCATTTTCCTGTAATCCCCTGAAGTTTCCCAAACTACTGAATTCAGTGGCAAGATCTCTGTGCGTCCCCTGGTTATCGCTCCGGTCCTGCCGGCATTTTCCTCATTTTGCTAGGTTTTTTTTCTTTTTTAAAATCGCCTTTTACAACGGCAAAAATGCGTCAGATGGGTTGCGAAACTCGTCGTTCCAGACCTAACAAAATAGGAGTGTGAATCGGAGCGCATTTCTTGGACCAGCTGACTTGCGTTTAGGTAGATAGCGGATTCACAATTTCTGGTAATTTATGGTAAATTTATTACCATGTAAAAAGCATTTCTTTTAAACCCATAGTCCGTGTAATCACCGTCCAATTTAATTCCAGCTATTCAACGGCTTAAAACAAAAAATTTAAAGCTGACACGCTGGAAGTGCCAGTACTTATAATAAGCACCACTAATCGCTGACTTTCTTGCACAGCAACTGCTCCACGGTCGAGCTTCTGTGTTGAAGAACAACAATAAAAAATAGCCACAAATGGAGTCAATAACTCCACACCAGCCTCTGTTCAAAGGTTCTGCTGCAACCTTTAAACAATTAACAACTGTTAACGAAAACTAAACCATTTTTGCCCAACTAGATTTTCTCTGCTTTTCCCTCAGGCTCCTAATGTGGAGATTTGATAATGGCAGCGGAAAATACCGCCCTCTCTTGCAGTGGTGCGCAAAACAAATCCCCTGGGGTGTGGGAAGAAAATGTTTTTATACTATTAATAAATAAAACTTAAACTATTTTTATAATAGCATCTATTTCACCTTTACCCACCTTTTTAAATTTCTGTTTCTGTGTATGCTTTGTAATGCACATCATAGTAGGTAGCACAATTTTTTTCTATATCTAGGTATGTATATAATTTATAAATAAAGATGTGTATGGTGGGGGGAGGCGCTCAAAAATTTTTACTGCTGGGGATGCGTAGTCAAAATCTTTGGCGATCGCTGCCGATACGTTTCTAAACCATTTGAAAGCACTTTCCTGGCTCTAACTGTGACTGTATTCCAGATAGGGTAGATTTTGTGTACAGTCACTTCTTTCCAGTCTGTCCAAGTAAATTTGTGTCCTACGTGGATATAGATGCTTAACTGCAAGGCTGTAAAATACGCACGGGCTGCTTGGCTGAAATGTATTCATTTACACGTAAACGATGAGCAAAAATGAGGCGGAATACACCGCTGGCAAAATATCGGCCTTACTGGCTTTCTGCATTGATACGTGCTCTTGTTTTCTACAAATCCTTTTTGACAAAAACTGGCGTTTTTCAGAGTGATGAGAAATTATAACGGCATGAATATACAAGAAGCACAGCGATAAGCTAAACTAGATATCCTCTGAAGCCAGCTGAAATTCGTTCTTAATACAACTTAACTATATTAACGGCATTATATTGCAGCCGGGACACAAAACACTCCTAAATTCCTTCATATATAGAAGGAGAAGTCGTGAACGGGTACGTCTGGGATTTTTTGCTTGACGTTAATTTTTGAAGTTAATGTTAAAACCTCCTCCCTTACTGAAAACCGACGTGCAGGGACCAAATCTGAACCAGCGTCTGCCTTGAAGGTCTCAGGCTGGGCCAGCCACTGAATAGAAATAAACGTGCGGGGAGTCGCCCCGCTGAAGTAAGTTAACTTGCCCCCATTTATTGCAAAATTTGTTTATCCATCTGGGATGTGGTGGTGCCTGTATTACTTTTTTTTTTCTTTTTTTTTTTTAAATTAACAAGGAGAGACCTGCAACAATTTTCACAATGCTGGCTAAGAGCTGGTCCATCACAAAGGGTTAGTAGCATGTGGGGATATCGAAACATTAAAAAAAAATGCCAAACTAAAATACGTGAGTTAACATACAACAATAATCACCCCGGGTACTCAAAACCAGCGAGGCACCGTGACATACCCGATCAGCGGTAAAAGAGGTCAGCAGATATACACGCTCTTCATACGCATCTGTTAAAAAGAAAGAATAAAGTAAAATGCATTTGCTGGTCACCGTTTTTTTTTTTTTAAATTAAATGGAACAATTGTGCTGCGTGTAGTATAGCTCGTGCAGACTTCCTGCAACGTGTTGGTATGTTAAGAAAAAGATAAATCACAATTTTGTGCATTCCTTGCGATAATCTCAGGGGATAGCTTATCGTTATTACAAGGATACTACACTGCAGGTGTAAAGGATAAGAGACTGCCAGATACGTCTTATCTGAAGACAGTCTGAATTTATTAATATCGAGGAAATTAGTTAAAGCTTCCCACTTCACCTGTGGTTACGTTCCCCATAGGTTTGAGAACAAATCCTTATTCTATACCTTGTCCTAGGTCCAGGGCACAGCTGAATTTATGCAAAATATATATATTCTATAAATAATCACATTAGGTTACTATTGTACCAGCATTTTACATTTTATCGGTGTTACTGTTTTACATTTTACTGTAATTTTAGTTTAGTTAATTAAGTTTAACCGGCTCGCTGTAATTTTTTTTCTTTCTGGTTTGTGCTCATGCGTCCCACGCCGTGTTGCACAATTATGGACTGATCCTGAAATACAGAATTAACTGTTCGTGTCAGCGATGCACTGAGCTAGAGAGAGGCGACATTTATGCATTGTAGGCTCTGAATTAGTTAATTCAGCGTGCAAACAAGAAACTTGGTACTTACCAATGCGCACCCCGTCATCCCAGTAAAGCTGACCTGCTGCAAGCTGACTGTCATTCAAAGCAACGGTGAGCGCCAGCGGGTTTCTTCGGCTATGGAAAAAAAGAATATTTTTCGTGGGTAATTGCATTTTATCTTTCTCAACATAAATAACTTACATTACGGACATTGTACACAACCTAACTGAGCTCTGTTACCAGCCTTCCCCGATCCGTAGCGTTACCTTTAAAGGAGGAACCAAAAAAAGAAAAAACCCCTGCCATGAAGTTGAGGTGCTGCCATACTTGGTGATTCTCTCAGGACTGCTCATGTTTATACCAAATGGGAAATGCTTCCGAGCACAGTGTACATTAAACCAGAAAATTTGGCTTTTCCCAGGTTGAAAATAAGGAGTCCAGACAAACGCAGGTGCCGTGTAATTAATACGCGATCTAGTTGCCAGGCCACTAAGTAAATATCTCCCCTAAAAAGCAAAAAAATATTAAACTAAATTGTAATCATACCTGTAAAATGTAGTAGTAGCAGGGCTTTGCTGAGGGAGGATGTAGCCGCCTCGGATACGGAGGTTGATGTGTTCCAAAGGAGATGGTAAATTTCTGAATTGTCCCCTAAAGCCAATGTACTCACCCTGTTCATGATTTAAAAAAAAAAAAAACCCAACAGATAAAACTCGGTCTCCCTGTTGAATTTTCCATTTTAAGCTTTTTTTTAGAATGAAAGTTTATAAATACATAAATACTAAGAAAGTTGTCAGTGCAAATCCTTCTTTAATGCAGAACTATGTATTTGCAAGATTACAATCTGAAATTCTGCATACTTGATAAACGGAGTGACTTTTAAAGCCTGAGGCTGCAAAAATTGTTTAAAACTTTTGTCTTCCTCCACACCATCATTCCTAGAAAAGAAATTACATGTGTCCTTGAAGGGGTTTAAAAAAAAAGCAAACATGGAAGCGCTTCAGTTACAGCTGTTATTCCACCTTTTTACTGGTCACGTTGAACAGGATTACATTAAAACGAAGTGATTAACAAACAAATTAGCCAAGATGTAGTTTTTTACATCGCTAAAAACTCCTACTGGACGCGTGTTGGTAAAACAGAGGCGGGGGAGTTTTTTTTTCTTTCTGGTTTGTGCTCATGCGTCCCACGCCGTGTTGCACAATTATGGACTGATCCTGAAATACAGAATTAACTGTTCGTGTCAGCGATGCACTGAGCTAGAGAGAGGCGACATTTATGCACTGTAGGCTCTGAATTAGTTAATTCAGCGTGCAAACAAGAAACTTGGTACTTACCAATGCGCACCCCGTCATCCCAGTAAAGCTGACCTGCTGCAAGCTGACTGTCATTCAAAGCAACGGTGAGCGCCAGCGGGTTTCTTCGGCTATGGAAAAAAAGAATATTTTTCGTGGGTAATTGCATTTTATCTTTCTCAACATAAATAACTTACATTACGGACATTGTACACAACCTAACTGAGCTCTGTTACCAGCCTTCCCCGATCCGTAGCGTTACCTTTAAAGGAGGAAACCAAAAAAGGAGAAAAACCTGCCATGAAGTTGAGGTGCTGCCATACTTGGTGATTCTCTCAGGACTGCTCATGTTTATACCAAATGGGAAATGCTTCCGAGCACAGTGTACATTAAACCAGAAAATTTGGCTTTTCCCAGGTTGAAAATAAGGAGTCCAGACAAACGCAGGCACCGTGGAATTAATACGCGATCTAGTTGCCAGGCCACTAAGTAAATATCTCCCCTAAAAAGCAAACAAATATTAAACTAAATTGTAATCATACCTGTAAAATGTAGTAGTAGCAGGGCTTTGCTGAGGGAGGATGTAGCCGCCTCGGATACGGAGGTTGATGTGTTCCAAAGGAGATGGTAAATTTCTGAATTGTCCCCTAAAGCCAATGTACTCACCCTGTTCATGATTTAAAAAAAAAACAAACCAACAGATAAAACTCGGTCTCCCTGTTGAATTTTCCATTTTAAGCTTTTTTTTAGAATGAAAGTTTATAAATACATAAATACTAAGAAAGTTGTCAGTGCAAATCCTTCTTTAATGCAGAACTATGTATTTGCAAGATTACAATCTGAAATTCTGCATACTTGATAAACGGAGTGACTTTTAAAGCCTGAGGCTGCAAAAATTGTTTAAAACTTTTGTCTTCCTCCACACCATCATTCCTAGAAAAGAAATTACATGTGTCCTTGAAGGGGTTTAAAAAAAAAGCAAACATGGAAGCGCTTCAGTTACAGCTGTTATTCCACCTTTTTACTGGTCACGTTGAACAGGATTACATTAAAACAAAGTGATTAACAAACAAATTAGCCAAGATGTAGTTTTTTACATCGCTAAAAACTCCTACTGGACGCGTGTTGGTAAAACAGAGGCGGGGGAGTCACACTCCACCCCAGCACACCGTACACCTGTTACGGTGGCGAATATGGAAATTTTCCTAATAATTTCCATATTAGGAAAAATAAATACACTCGAGTTTTTAAAATTACTCACTGTGTGGTAATCATACCAGCGGGCATCCGGCAGGTAAGCGTTCACCGCTACAGCACCCTGGAACGACACATTTTTCGTTCAGGTCTATTAAAGCCAGAAAGTCAAGCGTAGTTCCAATCTCTACTTCTAATATTTTCATCCGTTCCTAGGATTTCCTAATTTTTTCCCCAACTTTTCTCATATTTCTATTTCTGCTATTTCACCTGGTCCAGCGCGGGGCTGACGAGCAGTGCCGGTCCCCACAGAAATTGTCTGTGTATTTCCCATGTCGTTTTCTCTCTCACAAACCTGCAAAGTAACAAAAGAGCGGCCGAACCCTCGGGGTCAACCTTTCCCAAAGTGTTTCCTTGTTGAAGCCTTTTGTTCCCCTCAGTAAAACTACCATTTCCTCAACCGCCAGCATGCTACCACTAATAACAGGTAACATTATCACCTGCTTCTTCATAATAGATAATACGTGTCAAAAATCAATCCCTTCTTTTACAAATGTATCAGTTAGTCCTTGTCAAGAGTGTATTAAGACCCTAAAGTGAAAATCTTCAGGGCAATGCCACCTATTACTTAATTGTCACGTCTGCTGTTGCTTCATGTTTGCTGGCCTATACCTACGCATGCACTAAAATTTTTATTTAGGATATTTACATCACAAAACTTAAAAAAAAAAAAAAAAACACTTTCGCTTGCTATTAGCAACAGCAAAATTAAGTAGTGGCCCAATTACTTTCTGATTTGCGCTGTTTATTGTTTGACAGGCGCTTTGTCAGAATCACGTCTCAGATTACTCAAAATGAGGCCGGGATGACACGCTGACAAGTCAGTGGGTTTTAGCGGAAGACAAGCATTTTTAGACATTAGGCTTCACCTTTAACATTAAGGCATTGATCAGCCTTTGGGACATATCGCCCCTTCTGACCAGGTACCAACGAAGCCTCACGTCTCTAAAAACATGTCTTTTTAAAAAAAAAAAACAAAACCAAACCATCCTGCTATAAACCCCTTCTTTTTTTTTTAAAAACTGCTATATCCGTTTGGCCAAAATAAGTCACCTTGCCCTGCAAACGTCTCAAAACGTGTGTCAAACCCCCTATTTTCTCCCCCTGTTTCTGTTTCTCTGCTTAAAAGTTTTGCCCAGCTGTTTCTGCGGCACGTGCTCTCTGATTCTGCGTATATCCAGCACCAGGCAGAAGGTATTTGCTGAAACCACTAGGGATGATGAGAATGAGCTTCAAAGTTGATATATGAATTACGTTTCTAGAGAAGACAAAAATGTCGGCACTGTGGGGAACGGAGGCCTTGAGCCGTCACAGCGAGCCGATGCCCAATGTGCGTATTCTCAATCCCTCGCCGGTTTTAAGAGAAAAACTGCTGTAACGGGGGAAAACCTTTCTACGAGGCCGACGGAAACCCCAGGGACTTCAGTAGGAATTCAGTACGAACGGGGAAGGAAGGACCCCACTTACTCGTGGAGCAGAGGGCGGACGACGGTGCTGCCGTGAGCGTTGGCTTCGTGCATTAACGTGTACAAATAAGGTAAGAGGGTATATCTTATATTTAGCACTTTCCTGGAAACGTCTTCAAATGTGGAATTCCAGGCAACAGGATCTTGCCTCTAAACAAGAGAGAAGGGTGTTTTGTTACTCAGGCGGGATTGTTTTGTTTGGAAGAGACGGGGAATAAAAAAGAATTTGCTAATATTTACAACGGACCTCACGTTGAGCATCTTTTCTTTCATCTTATTGCCCGCACGATCGTGTCGTTTAGCGGCAGTACTTGTCAAACGTGCCTCAAAATCGACACAGCAAAGCACAGCTGAGGAGATCTGGGTGGAGCCTTGCAAGCTCCTTGTTCTCCTCTAATTTAGAGTACCTTTATTTATTTCTCTGTTCTCTAAGGGAGGACAAATAGCTCTGCCCCGCTCGACCTAAAGCTCTAACCAGGATAAAAATGCTGTTTCCCTGACTGCCATTTTTCCAGTTCTCTCGTTTTACAGCTCCCTATAGTACAGTCTCCTGCATTTAGACAGTTCTTTTCATTTGTTCTTAAAAGAAATACAGTATTTTATTTCTGGGAAGGAAGTGGGCAAAGCACAGGGATTTCAGACACTCGGGAATCTCATTCCACTGGTCCCTTTTCTGGTTTGCTGGGAAATGAAGAACAATTAGGGATGACACCAGCAAGGTCAGTTTTGCCCCTCTAAATGTGCTTAGCCGTAAAAGTCATGATTTTCGTCTCCAAAGTGCGGTATGTTTCAATGAAAATGGCCTGCAGGTAAAAAAATAACAACTATTTTAGTCTGCTAGAGTTGGTATGTTTGAGTAGAATTGGACCACATGAAAAATAATGATTTTCTTCTTGTAGACGTGGTGCATTTACCTAAAAATGGCATAGATGGGGAATAAAAAAAATGTAGGAAATGGGGAAAAGATGGGAAATAAAAAACCTCGGTCGAAGCAAACGCGGAAGGCGCCCGCCTTGGCTCCCTTCCCGTTGTGATTCCTCGAGTACGGGTAAAAGGCACCCAGCTCCATCCATCGAGCACACAGCTCGTACTCCGAGTCCCCGAAGAAGCCGCAGATATCTGCTCCTGTCTGAAAATTTAAAAAAACACCCCACATCCGATGGCAATACTCTACATTTTTGTCAATAAAGATAATGGAAATAGAAGGTGATAAATTGGGAGCTTACATAAGATACGCCAAAGAGACTAAACTCCATCATACCTGCAAGGAAAAAAATAATTCAATAAGAACAACTTTTAATTGCGCTTTTTAATTTGGTATGGTGAGTGTTGCTTAAATCATACAACTCAGGATGAAAAAAGAAAAGAGTTTACAGAATTCCCCCAGGAAAGCTGTTCTTAAGAAGCAAAGCAGCAGATTTCAAGCAACAGGGAGAGGGTGGTGGGAAGGTGACAGGGGATGGACTTTGAGGACAACAGGGGTAAATGGGGACTCAAATTCATGCAATCAAACCCAATTCCTACAGAAACCATGAAGACTTTCTTAACAGGCGATAAGAAGGAAAACAGTCAAGAAGAAATTGTCCAGAAATTCTGATTGCTCAACTGAGTAGCCCTTTTTGGCTAAAAACATGCAATTATTAGGAAGGAAACCAAGAAGAAATGTGGCATAACATTGGTTATAGGTTGTGTCGACGTACCGATGATGGATTTATCGAGCTGATTCCAGGCTGCTGTGTTGTCCCCCAGCCAATGTCCCGACCACTTTCCGCTGCTGGGGTAGGTTGAACGGGTGATGACGATGCCTCGCTCCTTTGTGATATTCCGCAAGGCACTGGGGTTGGACGTGGGAGAAGAAATGGACGGGATGAGAACTAAGGTAATTGTAAAAGGTCTTATGCACGCCTCTGAAAATAACATTGGCGGCTTATATTTCTGTAGGAAAGCACTGCTGTGCTGTCCTTGTGAGTATGAGCAGCCATGAACCCAACTGAGATGTGGTTTTTATTGGAATTTACTATGACCCACATATCTGCAGAAACTAAGAATTAATTGTCAACCAACTCGTAGTTAGAAAATGAACTGGCAAAGGGAGAAGGCGCGAAATTAAGGATTTCCAGTTAAGGCTAATGACTTTATGGAAAAACAGAAGGGTAGCCCAATTTAGACTTTTTTTTTTTTTTTTTTTTAAGGGTTACATGAGCTGGTGCAGGGCACATTAGTCCGTTATTGCAATACCAGAAAATTTGTGGCAATGATTAAAAATGATCCTAACAAAATTCAGACCAAGGAAATAATAAGGGAGAACAACAGAAGTCCTGGGAATATTAGCCCTGGCAGTATAGCATTCGTTGCCAAAAGGGTATTGGAACAAAAAAAATGAGCCTTTGAGCTGTCATTGTTGCAAAGGAAATAAGATTATTTGAAATTAGCCATCACGGATGTGTCTACAAATGATCATATTGAAGTTGAGGTTTTTGTCTCAGAGTAGGAATGGGCCTCACAGCAAAGAGCTGGTTGATGGCATGAGCCAACTTTTTGGTTTTATTTTATTTGGCTTTTCCATAAGCACAAGAGTGGCGTGGTTTAGGCCAGGGGTTAATAACTGTTCAAGGAGGTGCTGAAGGGAATTTAATTTTCTTTTTTTCTTTTCTCCCCCATTTCTCAAAAACTAAATAACATATTTCGGTTCCTCAGAGAAGTCTTGGACCACCATGGCAAGAGACTTGTAAAGGTAACCAAGTTAAAAAAAAGTTTAAAGTCAAAGTGAAAAAGAAAAGTCAAGAAAAGTAAAAAAAGTAAAAAAAAAAAATTAACTGAGGCAGAATTTATGCTGCTTAATTTCTCTGATGATTCTGGCACTTTTTGCTAAAACATATATTGTTGATCTATGTTGTGTGCATTAACTGTCTGATTTCCTAGGAGAATTCCTCTGCAATCTGTAAAAATTCACAAAAAATACTAGTTAAAGCCCTGCACTGATGAAATCGCTTTGTTCTCTTGGTACCTCCACCACAACAGCCCAAATAACTGCTTCAAATAAGGTACTCGCTATTTTTCCACAGGATTTGCAGCTTTTGGGACACTCGAATTCCTGCAAAAACATCCTGTTCACTAAATTCCCTCAGTAATGAGACGAGACTAACGTGGTATGATAATTTCTTCCAAGGTACACGGTAAGTCTTCTGCTCTCTTTTATTTCTTTGCAATACATTAGCATATAGAATATATAATACAATATATATAATACAATATATAATATAGTATAATACAGTATAATACAATACAATGTAAGAATATGCTATATGATAATATATGATACTATATGATAATGTATTATAATGATATAATCTATGATAATAAATAATGTTATGATATACAATATTATCTAACATAATATATTATAGTGCTTCTTAAAACAGAAGAAAATATTTCTTCACAGACTTCATAGTCAGAGCCAATGATAATATTCCCTTTCATGTTCAATTGCTGTCTACAAACAAGAACCAAATTCCTTTAGATTTGGCTGATAATACAATAATAATAATTATTGTTATGTCCTTCCTGTCTTGTCAGCTGCTAAATGTAACATCCCCTCAGTCAAAAAAAATTCAAGTAGACTTGATTTTTTCTGTATTTACGCTAGTATTAATGTTACCAAGGGGGGTGAGGTCATGGAGATCTGTAAAGAAACACTGTTCCTTGCTTGCTCGTTAAACTGGAAATGAAACGTTGGTTTATTATCGTTACAGCAGAAGTTATCAAAAACAGGCTACAATACGATTCAGTGTGAAATATATCATAAAATTTGTCTTGGAACTGAGAAAACAATTTCTTAGAAGGAAAACCCAGGCACCCGATTTAACTTTCAGCCATCAGTTTTCCCTTTTCAGTACCATTTAATTTATTTTAATGATATTCACTTAATGGCTGTATTGTAACTTATATTTTAAAATCTATATTCATTTTCCCTCCCTTGTTGTAAGGCCAAAAGAAGATCAACACTATAAATAAACCACATTATCATAGAAATAGGCGGAAACAAGAGTTTTTGTGTACTTGAATTGCTCGAAGCACTTGAGACGGTCATTGACTAATTGTTTTTGATTGATGAATCAAAGTGTTCAGAATTGTTCTCAGTTCAGGGAGACAGAAGAGTGGTTTCGGGGGTGGGGTTTTTTGAGTGAAATCATTCACTTTTAACTGAATTGAAGAACTGAAGGTATTCAGACGAAAAGAAAAATTACGAGAAAAAAAATATTTCTGGTAAATAAACTGGTGAAATTTTTCATCATGAGATTATAGACACGAATATTAATTTGCAACATATTTTGGAAAGAACAAAAAAAAAATGCAGCTTACTCGAGGGTGGGTTTTGTTTGTGCCCAGCCGTAAAGGTTGTGGACGTTGTAGTGACTGACTGGGGAACCGTCTGGGAGATACTGCTGACCTTCCATGCAGAGCGTTTTGAAAATCAATCCCTCGGATCTAGATCCTAGCTCTGTTGGAAAGGGAATGAAGACACTTGTATTTTAACAATTTACATCCTGTAAGAATTTTAACAATTTAATTTTTCTTTCAATTTGCATCATCTGAGCAACCCGATTTAGTTGAAGATGTCCCTGCCCACGGCAGGGCGGTTGGACTAGATGACCTTTAGAGGTCCCTTCCAACCCAAACCATTCTGTGATTCCATGATTCTATGATCTTCATTGGTGTTCACTTCCTTTTATGTATTTACGTGGTCATTTATTTTATTTATTTATTTAGAAAACAACATTTTAGATTTTCTGAGGTTGGATTTCAGAAATTTAGGAAATGCTGAAATTCAATTTCAGAAATTTTTGAAATGCTGAAGTTCCTGATACTCCTGCGTAAGTATCTGGGTCTGCAAGAGAAATAGTAGCTCAGTTATAGATGCTCTTACTGAAGAGGATCAAAGAGTAAACAGAATATATCCAAACTCAGAAAATATTGCAAATCTTTGTAAATACGACTGCGTCAGCCATATACCCAGAAAACTTGGGGGGGAAAGTCTATTTCTGAACACTCTGAGAAATGATATTTAAACACATCAGAAAGCAACAGAAGTATTCTAATAAAGCATTAGTGAGTTATTGCCAATTAGTCCTACGCTACAGCCTGCTAAGACGACCAAAGATTGCAAGACCGTGCCTCAAATTAGGCCTTATAATTTTACATATAAGTAACTAATAATCAGAGGAGGCACAAGGATATTTTTTAAAGTTTTAGTCATTAATTGTCTTTTTCATCTGGGAAAACTATGCAAAACCCTGAAAGCCATAGCCTTGACCATGTCCAAAGCAAATTACCTCAATAGAAAATAGATACCAAAGTCTAGCAAAAAAAAAAAAAAAAATCTTGATTTTCAGAACTGCCATGTGGTCACTATCCTCACCAACAAAGACTGCATTTAAGAGTGTTGATCTTCTCCAAAAATTGGTCGACTTTCTGTTACGGGTTCAGTTACGGATTTGGCTACCTAATTTTAGGCATTTATGCCAAAACTAGCATGTAAGAAGTTCTATACAAACCAGAGTGACCCAAAACATTTACATCATGTACAGCAGTGATCAGACTTACGGGGTACATATGGTGGAAAGTTTAGCTGTTGATTTCTACAGCCACCAACGGCACCACTAACGAAGCTTGCAGGTTCGTTCATGTCCTGAAAACATAAAGCAAAATGCCAGATGAACAAATTTCTCTGAAATTTGGGCAATTAGTTCCTTTCAGCTATTTTCGTTTGTGCCCCTAATATTTAATTCTCTTTGTCAGCGGGCTGACTGAGTAAATGAAATGAACAGGAAAATGCAGATTTTCAGGACCGCCCAGTGCATTTCTTTTTTAATCAATATAAAACAATGGTTCAACAGATAAATTTTTCTGACGAGCAATTCCCTTCACAGACAGGTTCTGAACATCTCATCTCCCAGAGAGTGACGCATCAAATTCATAGAGATTAATTGAAGGCAGAGGCTTCAGTTTTAAGTACTTATTTATCAGTCATATGTCCTGAAAAAGGCAGGTTTTCCTCTGTGTAAAATTGAAATCAATATAGAAAATATAGCTACAGATATGTAAATTACTAAGATCTCTGAACTTCGTAATGATGGCTCTTGTCCTCGGTGCCTGTGGTCCTCTGGTTGCAACAGTTCACCAGAGCTGGGGTACGGGAAAATACCAAATGTTTTACTGCATTTCTAGACATTTTGGGATTTTCTATAGGAATACACTAATATTTAATAGATTCTACAGGTATTGCAAGTCCACTTTATTTAAGAAGCAAGCTAAACCTGTTATTTATCTCATTTTGCCTCACAGAAGTAGTAATGGTGAAAAATAAGTCTCTCATTGCCAAAAAAACCCTCCAAACTTTAGGAACTTATAGAAGAAAAACAGCACTGCAAAAGAGCCATTAGGCAGGTCAAAAGTAAATAATGAAGATTTGAGAAAGTAAAATTTTTCAACAGGCAAAAAAAAGAACAAATAATGATGCTGTTAACAAGAAGAAGGATTTTTAAACTTTAGTCAACCATTCATGATATTTAGCATTAAACGTCTGGAGGCCCAGAACATTGCTGGGTTTTGAGGTGTTGAGAACTAACCTTAGGATAAAAGGATGCAGGAAAATGTCAGAAATAGAATAATTTTTTACACTTACAATCCATAGGCCATCAAACTTCAAGCTTTTCGATGCATTGTGTGGGTTTGTGTAGACTTCAGTGATTTCTCTCATCCACCATTCAGTTGTGGAATTGCGGAAGAAATCTGGAAAAGCTACATGTGCTCGGTAGAGCTGTAAAAATAGTAGCAATAAAAAAATAAAGCTTAGAGACAGGACTGAAAGCAACCCACTACTAAAATGTTGGAATTTGTTCTTTAAAAATTCATAGTTTCGTTACAATTTTTAGATGTTCTGGCAGAAAGGCTGGACAGTTTCTGCAACTCACTCTGATGTTATTTAGGTTTTTTGGATGTTCTGGTAGAAAAGCTGGTCACTTTCTGCATCTGTCGTCTTATATTAAATTTTATCAGCCAGTTCACTCCTACAAACCTTAATGACTTTGCTGCTCCCTCTCTATTCGTGTCAGTCACCAAAAGATATCAACATTTACCTCCACTTGCGTTTCCCAATCCAGTGTGTTATTAACTTCTACGTTGGGAAGATCTGGCCAGACCTAGTAGGAGGAAGGAGGTGTTAAAATAATCAAATTTATAAAAAACTAATATCAACAGCAATAAAGCTTTGCTGCTACATAGTCCAATGGTGACACAAACTGGAGACATTTCCATTTGTAGCACTCAATGTGTCAACTAAATTTCAGAATGTACGTGATACTAGAAGTCTTCTCCCCAACATCTAACCTGGCGTGATGCTTATTTGGATAAAATAATCAGCTTTTTAAGAATGGCACCTTTGCGTAGATGATGTCATTGGTATTGGGCCATTTTATGAAGACATCCTTCTCCAAACCTCTGGTGAAGGCGGGGTAATCGGTTTCATTACCAGATATGGCTGGATCCTAAAATTAAAGGTAATACAATTTCAC
>NW_008824041.1:29305-34778 GCF_000699105.1 Pygoscelis adeliae | reverse complement strand
GGAATGCTGTTAAATGTATTCTGCAACGACATACTGCAGTTTAGAACCAGAATTCAACACTCACCAGGATTAGGATAAACCTCATTCCTTCTTCTTGTATTTTATTAATTAGAGCTGGTAATCCAGTGAAGCGTGGGTTAAGGGTGAAGTCCAGTTGCCGTTCCATATAATCAATATCTGCATACTGGACATCCTGCAGTTCACACAAAAAAAATTAAAATAAAGGGCTTTTTTTGTTCATTTCCTGAATGACATCATCCATCAGCAAATTCATCATCCATTTGCAAAATTAGGCAAACCACTGACTTGTATTTTTAAATGTAAAATTGGAATCTGCTGCAGTTTAAAGCTCAGGTTATCAGATGAACACACTTCCACAACCTATCCAGTCTGAAATTCAGCTTTCACCACCATATTTATTGTGAAGGCAGAAATTCATACATGCAAGCAAAAAAACCCCACCCCTGCATTTGTGCATACGTATAAATATATGTCAATATACACATTGCCTACAATACATGTTACTACACACTGTCCAGAAACAAGGGAATCGGTTGCGCCATACTGAAATAATTTCATGTTAACCACCTGTAAAATGAAAGCCACGCTTAATTTAGGTTATACCTAAATATACCTATTTCATTAGTTCTAAAGCTTTTGCAACTTTTCCAAAAACAACCCATGCCAAAAAGTAGCTTTCCCAGTACAGGACAACGTATAATGCAAATGAAGTTGCTTTTGCTTCCCTCGTGTTTCCCTGTAACATGCATGGAAAAGTTGAACTATGGCATTAATCACAGCATTTCTTTTACTGTTTTAAATTAGACAATACCCCAAAGCCAGAAATTCAAGTGCCATTGCAAGCTTTAATGGCTTTCAACGTACATAGGGGATCCTGGCTGCTTTCATGTCTTCCACCAACTTGGCGATTTCGGTGTCATTTTCATATCCGTAGCGGCATAACTGGAATCCCAGTGCCCAGTAGGGTGGCATGACTGGTCGCCCAACCAGCTAAAAATGAAAAAGAAAGAATACTTACTGCAAATAGGTGAAAACAGAAGAAAACAAAACCAAAACAAAAAAAAACCACCAAAAATCCAAAATCCCCCCCCCCCAAAAAAAAAAGCAAACCAAACCAACAAACAAAAAAACCCAAAACACTTTGAATTCGCAATAGGAGAATCGTACTGCAGTATATTCCTGAACGACGAGCTCTGGTGTTGGGCCCAAAACCATGTAAAAGTCCAGAATTCCCCCGGTTGTGCGATACGTCAGAGCAGGCGTGGGCTGGAAGGTCACATCTGGAAAATGCAGGAAGTGCAAGAAGGCAACAAATGCCTGGGTAAGGCAAAAACTGAACATTGAAGTAAAATACGTTGAGAAAATAGAGTGGGGTTGTTTTTTTTTTACCCATTGCATTGCTGTTAAGCAAGAGAACTCCATGGGCATTGCCGTCTTCTTCAAGACCCATGTAGAATGGCTGGAAACCATACGAATTCATCTTGTACTGCAAAATAAATAAAGTATTTTCTATTGGAAAGACATAGTAAGCATTCAGTTATTTGCATCTACCAATAAATTATCCATTATAAATAACAAGGTTAATAAATGATCAGATACACAATGGTCAAGCGTGCAACAAAGAATCTTGCATGTTGAACATGCAACAGGAAATGTTGACCAGGAGCAATCATTTTCAGCTTCAAATTTTGAGGTCAATCTGTTTCTGAGTGCTCAAGGTGTGGAGGGAAGAAAATTTATTTCTAGCTTTAAAAATTGTTAATATGCAATCACTTCTCTAGGAGAAAACTTTATCTTCTTTTGAAATATTTGCAGGTAGCCTTTATCATCAGAACAAGCTGGTGACTTTCTCTTATTTTTCATTTACTCAGAATGTTTCAAATTATAGCTATAATAAGGCACCGCTATCCCATGATTAATCCCTTGCAAGTTGCCAATATTTGTGTTAAGCAAAAACCAACACATGGGTATGCTGAAACACAGAATTTTTGCGTTTGACTCTGTAAGTCCTAATTCAGTCCCAAAGTTGTAGGACTTTGCCCAGGTCTGACTCAGGAGGACAGATCATAGAATCACAGGATGGTTTGGGTTGGAAGGGACCTCTGAAGGTCATCTAGTCCAACCCCCCTGCCGCGGGCAGGGACATCTTCAACTAGACCCGTCCAACCTGACCTGGAATGTTTCCAGGGATGGGGCATCCACCACCTCTCTGGGCAACCTGGGCCAGTGTTTCACCACCCTCAGCGTAAAAAATTTCTTGCTTCTATCTAGTCTAAATCTCCCCCCCTCTAGTTTAAAGCCATTCCCCCTTGTCCTGTCGCAACAGGCCCTGCTAAAAAGTTTGCCGCCATCTTTTTTAGAAGCCCCCTTTAAGTACTGATAGGCTGCAAGAAGGTTTCCCCGAAGCCTTCTCTTCTCTAGGCTGAACAACCCCAACTCTCCCAGCCTTTCCTCATAGGAGAGGTGTTCCATGCCCCTGGTCGTTTTTGTGACCCTCCTCTGGACCCGCTCCAACAGGTCTGTGTCTTTCTTATGCTGAGGGCTCCAGAGCTGGATGCAGTGCTCCGGGGGGCGGGGGGGGTGTCTCACCAGAGCGGAGCAGAGGGGCAGAGTCCCCTCCCTCGACCTGCTGGCCACGC
Organism: Pygoscelis adeliae; assembly: GCF_000699105.1. Lineage (NCBI taxonomy): Eukaryota > Metazoa > Chordata > Aves > Sphenisciformes > Spheniscidae > Pygoscelis > Pygoscelis adeliae. The sequence continues at coordinate 32,118 of NW_008824041.1, read as the reverse complement.
TGCTTTTGATGCAGCCCAGGAGACGCTTGGCCTTGTGGGCTGCGAGCGCACATTGCTGGCTCATGTCCAGCTTTTCATCCCCCAGTACCCCCAAGTCCTTCTCGGCAGGGCTGCTCTCAATCCCTTCATCCCCCAGCCTGGATTGATACCGGGGGTTGCCCCGACCCACATGCGGGATTGGCTATCTCCATAACCAATCAACACTGGTTGATACAAAGCAAAAAAGCAGAAATTCCAGAAAAGAAAGCAAAATGGGGATTCCCCCCCCCCCCACTTACTCCAGGAGGCTGGTCCCTGGTGAACATTCCCCAAGTGTGCCAGTTCATGTCACGTCGAAACATGGTGTGTTCGGTTTCACCAAACCCATACAGATATTGGGATGCCAAACGGGTAGAAATCTGAATGAACATGTCACTGAAGGTGAAAGTCGGTAGCTGAGAATCCCAGCTGAAAAGGAGAATAGAACAGGACAACAGCAGTTTCAGCACTGGCCGTAGCTGGTGGTCACCCTTACAAGGCCAACCCTTTTTCCTCTAAAAATCTCATTATTCACAGGAGTTGGAATCATTAGTGTTATCAAGAAAACTTAAACAACATTAAGACTTTTTTTAGACTTTAATATATTCTTTTTTTTTAGTGTTTAATGTATTTTTTTTAGAGGTTTTTTTTTTTGTGCAGAGTATGTTAAAATATTAGGTGTAAATCAGCTTTTTTTCTGTTAAAAACTGAGTCACAATCTGACAGTGTTCTTCCAATGACTGCCATAGACATGGGAGGCTGAATTATGGAAGGAATAATTTACTCTGGTTGGCAAAAAAGGAACTCAACTTGCAATTAATTTTTGATTACTTTACAGAATGGCAAAAAGAATATTTTTAATCAAAAAGCATAAGACAAAACAACAAGCAAACAGACAAACAAAACCCTTTCTTAAACAATGCTGTGGTCAAGTAAGGGAAGTAGACAATTGTTGTATCGCCCAGGTACTTGGGAACGGCACAAAAACCAGTGTTTGGAAACGTCTACGCTTTGTACTTGCAGATGATGGCCTCGAGCTGCGCCGGGGGAGGTTTAGATTGGACATGGGGAAAAATTTCTTCACGGAAAGCATTGTCAGGCATTGGAAGATGCCCAGGGAAGGGCTTGAGTCCCCATCCCTGGAAGTATTGAAAAGACGGGTAGATGAGGCGCTTAGGGACGTGGTTTAGCCGGCACGGTGGTGTTGGGTTGACGGTTCGACTCGATGACCTTGGAGGTCTCTTCCAACCTTAATGAGTCTGTGATTCTAGGATTCTATGATGCAGAGGACTTTTAGCCAGTATCAAAGTATGAGGTGGCAGGAAAACACCTTTGCCAACGTGGGCAAAAAATAGGGTCTTGTTCAGGTCACCTTCTCCATCCTTCCTCTGGGTTAATATTCTCATACTTACGCAAAGGTCAAGCGACCACTGCTGGAGCAGAGTTTAGTATTTGACAGATGTGGCGATTTTATGGGAAGGACACAAAAACTTGTCTCATGGCGTTTAGAACAGACTGGACAATAAAATGTTTTGGCAGGAAGAAAGGAAAAGGAAAAAGGAGAAGAGAAGAAAGAAAAGGCGAGGGGAAGAAATAATAAAATGAAAAATGAAAGAAAAATAATTAAATTAAATGTATAAATTAAAAAATGGAATTAACAGAACGAAATGAAAATTTAAATGAAAAATTTAAATTAAAAAACTAAATTAGCAAAGTGAAATGAAAAAATGAAATTAAATAAGCATGGCTTACATCACTGTCCCTGTGCTTCTGCGTCGAACCTGGATGCCGAATGGTTTGTTCTGAACCGTTACATCATAAAGTCGATTCTTGACTGTGCTCTCTGGGGACTTGGGGACATTTAGCGGTACCGGCACCTCATAGCGTTCATTTGCATAATCGTAAATCTATGCATGGAAAATTAATTCATTTCAATGTACATGGAATATCCATAAATTAGCAAGTTACATTTTCAAGAAATCAGGATCAAAATAGTGAAAGCACTTTCTTGTATTACTATTGAGTGATAGAAATTAATCTACAGAGTGGAAGACTGAGTCGGACACAGACATTGGTCAATTGTTTCTTTCCAGGAACAGTAAGAAACCTGAATTACTTGAAATGGTTGCATAAATTTGCTGAGATAAGTGTTTTCTTTCAATATGTATTCTTTCTCAAATTCCTTCAAAATATTTGGGTTGGGAAATAACGAACCTTAAGGTTTTATTTTGGGCCAGGAATGACTCATTTAATTACTTAAATATATGGATTCAAGTGCATTTTTATCTACGATAAATAAATTTCACCTTTTTGGTTGAATTTTTAGCCAGCCTTAAGAGATTTTTCTTCACGTTTTCTGTACCATAGAAGCTGGCATGAGATGATTCAAGACTAAGAGCAATAGAAGCTATTTGGTTAAAAGGAGAAACTTATTTGATGACAAAGCATTATCCATATAACACAGAATTGACTAGAAACATTATTCCCTGAAATAACACTATTTTGACCAGTGGAACAATACAGACTCAGAGAAATTATGCATTACCTTAAATTGCAGCATATGGTTGTTGTGATATTTCACCTCCAGGCGAAGGGTACTGATGGGCAATGTGGATTTCCCGTAGGCTTTGACATTGCTCTTGTTGAAGGTGAGATTGGCCGTCACACCTGATGACGTGTATTTTACATCAGCAACAGAATAAGCGTTGTCAGGGCCGTTGTAATAGCAGTATGGAACTCTTAAAGTGGAGAGATCTTCCTGCGGATGGAAACATGTGGCTGATGAGGGAACTATT